>NC_081803.1:15542235-15842235 GCF_963082965.1 Carassius carassius
TCCATTCCCCTTGTTCCAGAGTCTGCCTGGATAATAAATCCGCTCCGAAGTTCAGTCGTCCGGGGATGTGAACAGCCCGGATCGACAGAAATTTGTCGTGAGACCAAAGAAGAATCCGCCTCGCCAGTCTGCACAGAGGGCGAGAACGTAATCCTCCCTGATGGTTCAGATAAGCCACGACCGCAGTGTTGTCCGTTCTGAGAAGCACATGACGGTCGGTCAGTAGACTCGAAAAATACTGGAGAGCCAGAAAAACCGCCAGTAATTCCAATTTGTTTATGTGCCAGCTGCGTTGTGCCGCTGTCCACACTCCGTGGGCTGGGCGCCCCTGACAAACAGCTCCCCACCCGGTCAAAGACGCGTCTGTCGTGACAGTCTCTCGGGAAGCACAAATTCCCAGCCGAACCCCGGTGAGGAGAAATTCGGCTGATGTCCATTGCTTTAACGACATCACACACCTCCGCGTCACCGAGATCGTTCGATGCGGAGAACAACGGGGTGAAATATTCTGTCGTTTCGTCCACCACTGAAACGGGCGCATGTAAAGCAAACCCAGGTGAATCACGGGAAGCGCCGCCGCCATTAGACCTAGTAGTCTGAGGCACAGTCTCACTGTCACTGTGTGACCCGCCCTGAAGTGCTGAACGCATGACATAATCGACTGAGCGCGCGGGGCAGAAAGCTTCGCTGTCATCGCGCGAGAGTCCAAATCTACTCCCAGAAAGGTAATCCGTTGAGAGGGGATTAATACACTCTTCTGGAAGTTTGCGCGTAAACCCAGGCTGTGTAAATGATTTAGCACAATATCTCGATGAGAGTGTGCTTGAGTCTGAGAGTGCGCTAACACCAGCCAGTCGTCCAGATAGTTTAACACACGGACGCCCCGGAGCCGCAACGGGGCCAGAGCTGCGTCCATGCATTTTGAGAATGTACGGGGAGCTAGCGCTAAGCCAAAGGGAAGAACGCGGTACTGATACGCTTTGCCCTCCAAAGCGAATCTGAGGAACTTCCGGTGTCTCTCGATGATCTGAATATGAAAGTAAGCATCCTTCAGATCGATCGTGACAAACCAGTCGTTTGGTTGAATCTGAGACAAAATAGATTTTACCGTCAACATCTTGAATTTGCTCGACCTGAGTGTAAGATTTAGACGGCGTAAATCCAGAATGGGTCGTAATCCGCCGTCCTTTTTTGGTACCACAAAATAACGGCTGTAAAACCCTGACTCCATCTGAGAGGGGTGTACTTCTTCTATAGCCCCTTTGCTCAGTAGAGCTAACATTTCCTGTCTCAGCACCGCCATGTCCATCGGTTTTATCACCGTGGAGAGAATTCCGCGGAAAGGGGGCGGGCCTTTCCGAAACTGAATGGTGTATCCGTGACAAATTGTGCGTAACACCCATTGAGAAATGCCGGGCAAGCGTTCCCACGCGGCCCGAAACAATATTAGCGGTTTCAACATGTTCGTTTCCTGCAGCGCTGTTGCACACATAGAAATGTCCGGGCACGAAAGACTCATGGTGTTCGTGCACAGGGGAAGTATATGCAGAGCAGGCGTTGTATCTCGTTGTACGTAATCCTGAAACATGTCCACGGCAGGAATTAGGCCAACAGATTGAGCATCGGGCTCTGCCGCTAGCGAAACAGCGGCGGCTGAGCGAGCCGTCATGACGGGCCGTTCGATGAAGACCCTTTGAAGCGCTCCTCGAGCTCTGAAAACTGGATCGTGCATAGTGTCTGAGGAAGCGATTGGTGTTACAGTTGGCTCCAATGCTGTTCGAGGCGCTGTTTGCGGCGAAACAGTCAGGGTTTGAGCGTGGGGACTGCAATGAGAGTGTTGGATGCGCGAAAGCGGTCCAACAGCGCTCTCTAGCGGAGGGCACAGTCCCTGGCAGGCAGCGAAAAAATCAGGAGCTGCTGTTATGTGCCCGAGGGCGAGAGGCCTTGGCCGTCGAACTCAGGTTCAATCTTTTTCGCTGGCGTTGTTGAGCCGGTGGAACAACCCTAGGGCCCCAGTCCTTGCGAGGGGGCGCCATAGGTGAAGGCTCTTCCCGAGAGGGCACTTGCTGGCGGTGAGAGGAGGTTGAGCGAGAACGCGCGGGCGCCTGACGGCGTTCAACCTCTCTGGGTCTGCGGGGAATCAGCTGGCGGAAAGCGGCTGATTGTTGTTTCGCTGCTGTGAACTTCTCCACCACTGAAGTGACCGCCTCTCCAAATAAACCGTCCTTAGACACAGGGGCATCCATGAGGAAAGATTTATCTTTTTCCTTTATATCGGTGAGATTAAGCCAGAGGTGGCGCTCAACCGTAATTAATCCAGCCATGGAACGGCCCACTGCTCGAGCAGTATGTTTGGTAGCACGAAGCGCCAAATCAGTAGCTCGCCGTAGTTCCTTGACCGCCTCAGGTGTAATGCCGTCCCCCTCGTCCAATCCTTTTAACAGCTCCGCTTGGTAGGCCTGAAGGATCGCCATGGAATGAAGCGAAGCAGCCGCTTGACCAGCGGCCATATAGGATTTTCCCACTAAGCTAGACGTGACTCGACACGCCTTCGAGGGGAGGAGGGGGCGGGACTTCCACGCCGCGGCCGAATTAGGCGCAAGATGTTCGGCGAGAGTCTCTTCTATCGGCGGTATCGCTGTATAGCCGTGACTCGCCATGCTCGAAATGGTGGCGAAATCCGCGGCTGCAGCGTTCGTGATGCGCGCCGCAAACGGCTGTTTCCAGGACCTCGAAACCTCCTGGTGGAGGTCCGGGAAAAAGGGTAAAGGCCTCCGGGGCTGCGCAGGTGTCCGACTAGTTAGAAAACGGTCGTCCAGCTTCGAAGAAGGTTGGGCCTCGGCCTTCTCAACCTCCCATTCCAGCCCCAATGTAACCACTGCACGGGAAACCACATCCAACAGCTCACTGTAGGAGGGGGAAACACGCCTCTCCTGTCCACTAGGAGGGAGAGGGCTCGTGTCGGCCGCGAAGTCCTCAGACCCCGAGGCCGCAGTGGAAAGAACGTCGTCATCATGACGGTCACAACCGAAGGAGATGGCACTACATGCCCCCGGTGTGGGCCGTAAATCCTCACAGGAGAAAACGACAGGTTCAAAAGTTTTCCTGTGTATTAGGGTAGGGGAGAGCGAGCGATGTGGAGAGTAATTTTCCATCGCTGAACTGTCCTCGAGCTCCATGTCACACGTGTCACCCCAAGCTATCACCTCGTGCGGTGCCTCGGCAGTCGCAGAAGTGGTGTGGCGGGGGTTAGACACGGCGACATCGGAGAATACATCTACCCTCGAGCGAAGGACCCTGAGTCGCAGGCCATCGCAATGGGGGCATGAAGAAAGGCCGCTAAGCGCCTCCTGTGCGTGGTGTAAGCCTAGGCAGACTACGCACCTGTCATGAGTGTCCCCCTGAACGATGTACCTGGTACACGGGTCCTTGCACTTCTTAAAACTCATCGCGTCCGCGGAGAGGAGTATACTGCTCGTGATGATTCGCTGAGAACGCGAGACAATAGGGCACAGAAGATTCGCTTCGTACTGAAGGAATGAAATCTGAGGTAAATGGCGCGCGGCACCAGGTATATATATGCCTACGCATGACTGGGCGGTGCCACGCGCTATTTGGCCAATAGGATTGGCGGGATGGTATAGGGCTTCAGACATTCGTCACACCGAAGGTGTTCCCATACGTGGTGACGTCACCGCAGCATCGAAGTGACCTATGAAAGGGAAATATATATATACAGTATACACAAAACTGATGTACAAAACTACATTTCAAATGCTTAAATATAAATCTGAGGAAAACAAGCACAATTCACAAATGAGATTTTTACATTATGGTCATGATAACTTTGTTGGAAATGTGTGAAAATGTTTTGTTAATGTCTCCCATTCTCACCAAAGCTGAATTTATTTAATAAAAAATACAGTTTAACAATAAATGTTGTGAAATATTATTAGAATAAAATGTAAAAAAAAAAAAACACTTTTCTATATAAATGTACTTTAAATTTTAATTTATTCCTGTGATGCAAAGTCAAAGCTACAACTTCAGTGTCACATGATCTTTCAGAAATCATTCTGATTTGGTGCTTAATTTTAAAAATTATTATTGATGCTCTATTAATATTTTTTCTATCTAGTTTTGTTCGTTTTATTTTTTTGTTACTGCACAATACTTTTATAAAAAAAAAAATGATACATTTTTTTCAGGATTCTGATGAATAAAATGTTTACAAGAAGAACATTAATTTGAATCTTTATTGAATCCTTATTGTTTGATATTTTGCAACATTATAAATGTCTTTACTGTCACTTTTGATCAATGTAATGTGTCCTTGCTGAATATAAGTATTTATTTATTTTCTTATTTATTCCAAACTTTTGAATGATATTTCATCACATTTTCCACAAAAACTATTATACAGCAATACTGTTCTGAATATTGATAATTAGAAATGTTTCTTGAGTATCAAAGCTATTCTAATTCGATTCTTTAAAAAAAAATATATAACTACCTTTCTAATCTTTTTATATTCTATTTTCTTTTCATTAATTATGCAATTGTTTGTGTGTGTGTGTGTGTGTGTGTGTGTGTGTGTGTGTGTGTGTAAAAACCTCTAACACTAGTTTGTTCTATTCTTTTTTTATTCTATGTTTTCTTTATATTATATTATTTAAAATCCCATGCTAGGTGTACTGTGTTAACCTAACTGAGACTTGTTATAGCACTTATATATCATTGCTCTTTTTGTTGTTTTTTTTATTGCTTCCACTGTCCTCATCTGTAAGTCGCTTTGGATAAAAGCGTCTGCTAAATGAATTAATGTAAATGTAATGTATATATAAAAATTCAAAATTCACATTTATTCACTGCTGTAAAGCATCGGTCTCTCTTACTTTCTGGCTAAGAACCTGCAACATGAGTGACAGATATTGTGAAGGGCAGCCTCGAGGATAAAGTAATATACCCAGCCAAGATGCCCATTTGGAACATGAGAGCTCATATCTGTTGCACGCCTCAAACCGACTTATAGGCTGACAAGTACAATTAGGCCACTTTGTCGGGTACCCACAGAATAAAATAATCATGGTGCATCACTCGATAACAGCCATCACTTAGGCTATAGCCCTTCTGATGCATGCATTTTTGATGATTACGATGCTGCTTCTCAGTGTTGATGTAGACATTGGGTTAAAATCGAAAGCACACGGTTACATTTTAAAGTAAAGTGATCTGTAATACATTTTGTGTGGCTAAAGGGTAGAGGATGGCTAACTGTAACAAAATCCCACAAAAATTTAATTATCTCCAAGCGTTAAAAGCTACATGCACCACTTGACTGGAGAAAATGACTAAAATGCTGAGTGCTCTTGTTTGAACTCGAGTAACCTTTGGTGGAAAAGTGACTTTTCTTGGGGCCACAATTCTTCTGCAGGAGCCAGAAGCTTCAACTTTGTCACCAAAATGAATCCTCCATTTAGGTCTCTTAGCATGTGAGAGTTATCTGTGTCTATTTTTCTGTCGGATTACAACTGTAGAGTTATTTTATTGTGTTATATTCAACACAGTGCCTGAGAAGACAACAATCCAGAGAAGCCGAAACTGTTCTTCAAAAATATTGTTAAGGGACCAGTTTTAGGACAAGACAGCAAAAATTGCAATGGGTTGAAAAATACTTTACATGCCAACAGATAGTACCCCACAGACCGATGGAGACCGATACTCCGAGGATGGAGTAACATTAGACCCTGTAGACAGCTGGCGTTCACAATATAGATTGGATTGCAGGGGCCACACTAAACGGATACAGCAAATCAAAGATTGCATCAGAGAGCATGCATGCAGAATTATCTTTTGGATATACAAAACTACAAAGAATTGATATTGTGCTTCGGTGTTAAATATTTAATAGATGAATGAATTGTTAGCCCTATCAAACTCAGTCCATAGTAAAGTAGTAATTAGTTCCCAGTAGTATCCCAGTAGTAATTAGTTCATGAGCATGTAGAAGTAAACTGTGAGAAGGGTTCAGCCATCCATGTGCAGGGATTAGTAAACGTTTATGAATTAATAGTCGTAAGGATTGTTCAGATATTAAGCATAAAAAATTAAAATAAAGAAAAATTTAAATAGTGCGACAACATTATTCACTATGCACTTATAATACAATGGACATACAAGGGGGTTTAAAAGCAGAAATGTGAAGCTTGTATTTTTGTTTTGGATTTACATTGATTTTTCAGTTTGTTATTCAAGATCTCTGAATCCTCAGGTGGAAGAATTCTTATGCGAGTTAGCTCAAAGTCAGCAGTACTTCTAATTGTGTCCTGTCCCGACTCACCCTTCCATGTAGTATATCTACACTGCAAAAAGTAGTAACCAGCAGTTGTTACCAGTGCTCAAAAGAGGTGGCCCAAAAGAGGTGCCGGTACTCTATTATAGCGCATATATATATATATATATATATATATATATATATATATATATATATATATATATATATTAATGGTGGTAGATTAATTTCTCAAGGTGATCTTGAAATTAATCTAGATTAAAATGGCTCATTCGAATTCTGCCGAAGGCATTCAGAATATGCGTGTTACCCAAATAAAATTGACAAACAGTAAGTCTTTGAGAAGGGGTTTATCAAGCTAGGTGGTGCATTAGAAAAGGGGCTCATCTCCTGTTTCCAAAATGCATCACAAAGTGCTTGAAAAAGCTGTAAACTAATTCCACATTTTACATTTAATTATTTGGTTTCTGTACCTTGACACCTACAAACTTAAACATTGAGTAAATAGCACAAATAAATAAAAATAAATGAACATACAAATTTCAAACAATTTCAAACAGGGCCCACTGGTACAACCTTCACCGGGTCCCCGCTGACCCCAGCTACGGCCCTGCTCACGCCGGTTTCACACATACTCCGTCTGCGGTGCGTATGCGTTGCATATTTTTTTACGCACCCATGTTAACGGATTCCAGTTGCGTTCCAGGAGCGTTGCGTCTGCAGCAGTGCAGCGATCGTTTACGTACCGAAGAAGCGAACTGCAAACGCATCCTGTGTGAAAGCACATCGAGTCTGTTCTGCACCACATACGTAATGCACATGGACTGCATACACACTGCAGACGGAGTTTGTGTGAAACAGGCGTGAGCAGGGCCGTAGCTGGGGTCAGCGGGGACCCAGTGAAGGTTGTACCAGTGGGCCCTGTTTGAAATGGTTTAATTTGTATGTTTGTTTATTTTTATTTATTTGTGCTATTTACACAATGTTTAAGTTTTTTTTTAAGTTTGTAGGCGTTAAGGTACAGAAACCAAATAATTAAATGTGAAAATGAAATATACAAACATTTATTCAGACACCTTCAACATCTCACATTATTACAGTTTTGCTATATATATCAAAAATGATATCTGTTGTCTGATTAATTTTTGGTTTGACTTAAAACTTAAAAAGTAATTCAGTCAAGAGCAGTGAGTGATTTTCATTTTCTTGGATTAACATTACAGCAGCCAGTAGCTAAATTAGGCGCGGTCACTTTAAGAGCCGATGAACGCATCCAATATAACCCTTTTTTTTTCCTAAACGGTTTACTTTCACTTAAGAAATAACTGAAAGTTTTTTCAAGCATAATTTCCAAGGTGGATATTTTGACATATTTTGTATGTATTTGTTGGCACAAGAGCAAAAATAAGCAAATTCGATGTTCAAGTGTTTTGAGACGCCTTTCTCTGCGTGAGCCCTGAACACCAGAACACCGCGAGTATTGAATTGGGCTCTTTCACATCTTTTTGTTTGTTCAAACTGCGATTTGTATTTGTTCGTTCAGGTGCAGGAGGGACTTCGAGGAGAACTTCGCAGAAGATAGCTCGGTTCAGTGTCGCTGTCTGTGATACGCGGCTCTCGATCTCTCTCGTGCGCACCGAACACAGCGCGCGAGTGACCAGCCACACTGTTCAGCTTTTCCGCGTCTTGTTTTTGGATGCTTTAATGTTTAAATCGACAAGCGGTAAGGCTTAAAAACACATGAAAAAGATAAGCTTTCGTGACGATGCGCAGCAGTGGCCCGTCAACTGTCCTGAGCATCTTTTTAGGCTATATAAAATATCAAGGTGAAAGATATCATAGCTTGCCTAGTATAGACCGAGCTCCCAACCAAACTTTGAGAATAGATTAACGGCGATATTTTTTATAAGAGTCTCACGTTAACGCAGCACGTTAACGTCGATAACGGCCCACCACTAATATATATATATATAGTTTTATTTTTTGATGACTCCCCTCATCCCCTGAGGTAACAACAACTAGCCTATATTGAAGGGGTTTTATATACAGCAGTCAACAGACAACCTTATAATAAATAACAATAAATCCTTTTATTAGTTTGTGGATTTGTTTGAGCTAGAAAGAGCTACCGAACATAAATAAAATGTGCAAAAGGATTTTGAAAAAATACCCTTAAATTCAGGATGGGGGGTGGGGGTAAGGGGGGTGTCTGCGGTCTTGGGTGACGGGATGGGGGGCTTATGATATTAGACTTCGTAGCCTATAATAAAAGATAATGAATTTCAAACCTTTTCAAAGTGCCGCGAACTGTCAATCACTCCTGTATGCGTGCATCACTGTCCTCGCAGCTGCAGAAACTTGCGCTCTCTTCATCAAGATTTAAAACAAAAAGGGGACAAAAAGGTCGTATTGTCTTTGTGCATATAGATTATTTAGATAAATGAATATCTAAATTCGTGCCTAGCCGCCTACGGTATTTTTTTTTAGAAATTAGAAAAAAGATGCAGCAGCCAATGAGCAGCCGGGGGGGGGGCTGGTTGCAGGACAACTCAACCTCCGCAGACAGTTTTTAATGTTTATCAGACAATAACTACTCAAGATATTGCTTTAGTATAATTTTCGGGACAATTAGGGCCAGAATCGGGATTCGGGACAACAGTTTAGATTTCGGGACGGTCCAGAATTTTTCGGGACGTCTGGTCACCCAGGTAGAAAGAGCTACTGCCATGCGTGTAATTTGCAGGGGGGTTACGGTGGTCATGACCCCCCTCAAAAATCAGATCCAACTACATGTAATATAACCCCCTCAATATCATCACATCATTCAGATTAAAATATGAAATATTCAGAATGAATACTTTTGTTCGTTTTCTTTATTAATTTCATTTGCCAGCAAGAAAGATCGTATCATATTTAAATAATCTGCAATGTACCCCCCGCCCACCGCACCGACCACTTGGCATTACCCAACCGGCTTTCTCTACCAAGTTTGTTCACTATTTTGCGCAGTCGATGGGATGAATTGTTGGAGAAAGCTGACGGAAAGATGAAAAGGACACTGAAAGGCAACCAGACAACGATTTTTCATTGTTTGTCGACACCAGCCAAAAACAGAAAAAGAAAAGAAAAATCCTGACCAAACGGAGGTACCCCTATTGCTAAATTAGCTGTTAAGTTAGCTCAGCGTTTCTCAAAGTGTGGGGAGTAGAGACATGACAAATAGGTTTTGTGCCAATCTTTTTAATTCCTTTATTTATTGACTATACACTCAAAACAGACACATTTAAATGTAAGCCTTACTTAACCTTTTCACACGTAATTTTAATTTTTTTTTCAGGGCGATCGTAGTATCGCTTTATGGTTCCCATGGAGACGCGTCATTCATTGCTTGTCAGCGCTGAATGACTGATGATCTACTTTTATTTCCTTTTTTATTCAAATTTCACAAATTTGTTAGCTATAGCAGGATATATCTCATATTCCGATTGTCAAATGTGCAAGTGGATGTGTTTTGTCGTTCAAACACCTTTAGTTGAGCTGTATCCGCAACGTATTTTAGGCATCTAATATGGAATGCCAGAGCTGCCAATTTAAAAAATAAATACACAAATAAATGTAAATAAGAATAAATAAATACATAAATATATAAATAAATATACATAGAAAAGCAAAAAAACGAAAATAAATAATTATTTATACTGCGAGGTATATGACGAGGTATATGGTCAAAATCCTAAATCTTACTGTGTGACATGGATAGGCTACTCTTTATTCGGAAATGGCCGTAGAACATTGTTTGGTCTGGATTTTTAAAATGTCCTGGGCTAACAAACATGAAACGGGGACTCTGCACTTGACTAATCGGGTCATTGTTGCATTGTCACAAAAATGTATAATTTGCACACATTTTTCAGTATTTTAAGCCATATGGTACTCGCGCGCTCCGAAGGCTGTATTATGTGCCCCTCACAGTCACATCCAAAGTTCACGCGTATAAAGCCGCCTCGCGAGTAGCCTATTATAGGAGTTATTTTTCATAGTTTGTTGAGCTTAAGCAATCAAATACACACAATATGATGTCTGTTGTGGGTGTTGACAAATAAAACAATTTCATGACACACTCTATAGGCTACTTAAACACATAGGGAAAAAATAAAGAAAAGGGGAAAAAATCTATAATTAACAACACTGAGTCGTCAGTGTTGGTATTGTATCGGACACTTGCACTTAACATGAGGCTATATGAAAAACAAGCTCAAATGGAGTAAACAGGTTTTTGCTGGCGAATGAGATCACATCTGAGGCAAGTGCATCGCATTATACGCTTTCATCAAAAGCTCTTACAGGTTATATAACATTTATTGTTGCTATATGGGCGATTTGTTTTTCTTGTGGTTTAATTCACTTGGCCAAAATCTCATGATATAAACGATTAAGCGCTTATGCACAGGACATTTAAAACGTACAAAAGTAGGCTATATTGGCTATAGTTTCTTCAAACACACAAAAACATTAGCCTTTACAGAATAAGTGTTTGAGTAAAGAAAATGAATAATAATAACGAATTATAATAGAGATATGAATTTTGGATAGTTTTTCACGGCACATCTGGCTATTCTCTGTCTGCCATATGGAAACGCCGTCCCTGGAGGAGGGGGATCCGCCAAAATGAGGTGCCGGATCGGACTTCGGAGGTCCCGGATCCGGCGTGTTGCGGCACAAATTAAGCCCTGGGACTCTGAGACTGAAGCGCTTGATATTTTCCATTTTTCGGTCAGAACTCACGGAAAGGAAGCAGGGCAGATTTAGGCTACAGTGAAGTCGACGCAAGCATACCGACCAATGCTTTTGAACATTTTTTTTTATTCTATTAAGCGGTGGTAATCTTTAGCCTACCTCCATAAACTCATGTCCAGGGGCAACCTTATTAAATGTATGAACGTCATGTAAATCCACATCGATAAATTCAGTTAGAGGATAAGACTGTAGGGCAGTTAGCCTACCACTAAAATCCAACCAGAGCTTCATCAGAGCCATCAATACAGAAGAGATCTTAATGCATTTACACAGCAATTAGCCTTCAAGTGCATAGAAATATTATGAAGTGTTTTACATTTTGAAGACATAAATATGACATGATGGAATCAATGAAGTGATAGACCTACGTTTAATATGAAACTAAAACAGACACCAGGTGGCAGAAAGACACTGTCTTAATGCGTGCGTTCAATCCACTCGTTTGATTCCTTAAAATACACCGAATCAAAAACAACTCGACGTGTTGAAGCGGATCAGCTTTGGATTTGTTTCTGATCATTTCTATTTAGGCCTATGCGTTATTTAAATAATAATAATAATAATAATAATAAATAAATGACCAAATGTTCAAAAAGTTGGCAGAGAGGGGTCATGTTAAGGGAAACAACATAATTGTTGATAGACTTTTTCGGGGACACGAGTTTAATGCACAAACCTGCGTGACCATATAGCAACTATTCAGAAATGGAAATTACGAATGGATTAATATTTTGTTTTGAATTTAAGAAAAGTCGATTGAATATTTACAGAAACATTTCTGTAGGCCAAAAACATAACTAAAAAATAGCTAGTAGCCTACATAACTTTTTAATTTGTATTATTATTAGGCTATTATCATCATCATCAGCTGGCAAACCATTATGGAGTCTATTTAAAGGGAATGATTGTGGCGGGGAGTTTGGTCAAACTATGGCAGCAACAATAAATGTTATATAACCTGCAAGAGTTGATGAAAGCGTATAATGCGATGCACTTGCCTCAGATGTGATCTCATTCGCCAGCAAAAACCTGTTTACTCCATTTGAGCTTGTTTTTCATATAGCCTCATGTTAAGTGCAAGTGTCCGATACAATACCAACACTGACGACTAAGTGTTGTTAATTATAGATTTTTTTCCCCTTTTCTTTATTTTTTTCCCCATGTGTTTAAGTATAGAGTGTGCCATGAAATTGTTTTGTTTTTCAACACCCACAACAGACATCATATTGTGTCTATTTGATTGCTTAAGCTCAACAAACTACGAAAAATAACTCCTATAATAGGCTACTCGCGAGGCGGCTTTATACGCTTGAACTTTGGATGTGACTGTGAGGGGCACATAATACAGCCTTCGGAGCGCGCGAGTACCATGGCTTAAAATACTTAAAAATGTGTGCAAATTATACATTTTTGTGACAATGACCCGATTAGTCAAGTGACTGTTCTGTCAGCTGTCCCGAGATGCGAGTGAAGTCTTGTGTCGGCACGTGCTGCAGGTCACTGTGCAGACGAGATGCGCTGATGAGAAGCGCGCGAGAGAGTTCATGGATTCGAAGACTGGTTTCGAATGAATTATTTAATCTTACATTTTGCGTGGATTAATTTTATTATTCAAACCTACAAGCTATGTTGAATAAATGCAGGAATTTTCCTCATTATAAACTTGAAAGCTGCGAGAATTATTAAAACCATGCAGCATAGCTACACAGTCCCCCACCGAAATTTAGGACTCTATTATACAGAGATTTGTAAAATAAAATTCCACAACTTTTTCAAAACGTTTTTAGGCCTGGAAATTGTTGTTTTAAAATTGCATGGCATTTCCATGTTATGCATGAACATACAGACCCTAAAAGCAACTGATGCATGCAGTCAATCACTTAAACTGCTGACCAATGTGATTGCGCGAGTACTCCGTCACCTCTCCCTCCTGTAATCACATGCATCCGGCATCCGTTACCCCGCTTTGTTTCGGGACCTCGCAATTTACAAATTAAGCACTGCAGAGTCCCCGTTTCATGTTTGTTAGCCCAGGACATTTTACAAATCCAGACCAAACGATGTTCTACGGCCATGTCCGGAATAAAGAGTAGCCTATCCATGTCACACAGTAAGATTTAGGATTTTGACCATATACCTCGCAGTCACAGACCGTATCAACGTCAGTGAGCTATACTAATTGTATTTCGCCACACAATAGGCGTCACTGTGGCCTCAACCCTTCGCTTACTCTGAGCTCGATTGCTATGTCTGAGGTAAACCACGCCCTCCTCATTACCCTATGCAGGAAGAAATGTATAAATAAAGAAATGTAAAAATAAAGAAATGTAAAAATAAAGAAATGTAAAAATAAAGAAACGTAAAAATAAAGAAACGTAAAAATAAAGAAACGTAAAAATAAAGAAACGTAAAAGTAAAGAAACTTAAAAATAAAGAAACTTAAAAATAAAGAAATATGGAAAAAAATAAATATATACATATGGAAATAAATGTATAAATATTTATTTTGTTTTTTTTTTGCTTTTTTATGTATATTTATTTATATTTTTATTTATTCTTATTTACATTTATTTGTATATTTATTTATGTATTTATTTATAAAATTGGCAGCTCTGGCATTCCATATCTAACGTTATCTTATTAAAATACATAACGTTAAATTATTAGGAATTTACCACCTCCGGTTCAATTTGAGATTATTATAATATATATATTTTTTTTTTTTTTTTTTTTTGGCATGGAGTTTACAAAGTGACAAAGTGAATCAAAGCACAACTAACGTTAACGTCAGTCCACACTTGTATTTTCTCAGTTTCTGAATTTGATGTTATCAGAGGCTAAATGCAAACACTATTATTTTTATCTACTTTTGAGTCTTATTTCATGCAAAGTGATAATATAATTGCACTTTCATGTTCTCTGTTTGAAAGTTTTTAATGCTGTTATTTGATGTTAAGTTTTTAAAATCTGATGTTAATAAAATACATTAACAGTTAATCTTAAAGCCTAGTTTATTAACATTTTGTTGGGGTGATTGGGGGCAGGTGGGGCTCGGAACCCTTTCCCATCTCCGAAGTGGGGAATGGCAGAAAAAGTTTGAGAAACACCGAGTTACCTGATGATTTGTTTGGTTGACTGGAGTTGGCTGGCTAGATGTTCGTTTGCCAGTGTCCTATGAGGTAAAGCCAGAGGGTGCCAGGGACTGTGTAGAACCAATGTCACTGAATTGTAACTTAAGTTGCTGTTTGCTCCAATACAGTCACCCGTTTTTGTGGGGGATTGCATAATTAAATTATGCAAATTAGCATGTTACCTTTTAGACAAGAAAATGATTCAATAAACAAGTAAATTAACAAATATGCCGCGAGTTTAACCCCCCCCAATGGTAGTCCCAAAGTTACGCCCTTGGCTACTGCATTATTTCCTTAGCTTGCATCTGACCTGCAGCGATATCATTCAGGCTTGGTGGGGTGTCAGCCAGCGAGTCATCCGATTCTGACCGTGATGTTTTAGTACTCAGAGACTGAAGCCAGAAGAGCATATTAACCCTCTGGAGTCGATTAACACGGATACGCGTTATGAGTAATTTTCTCCTGATAACCCCGAAAAGAACTTAAATTACACTTTCAATCGTACAGATAAGAGCAATACATCAATCGAATCTGTAAAGGGTCTACTTTTCTTTGGATACAGAAATAACAACTTTGTGCACTTATAAAATAAAGATAACAAACAAGGTGTGCTGTCTGCAGACTTTGTGCTGATCTTCATTTACAAACGCGTCATTAAAATGAACTGTAACTCCGTGAATACTCAACGAAGAGACATGAGAGAGATCTATAGAAAGCTTGACATGTCTACTTTTAAACTAAACAAGTGCCGCCGTTAACAGATATTCTGTGATAAAGTAATCCATATGAAAACAACGCGATGTCCGTTTTTCATGTCTCCCTTCATTATATCTAATGTGACCACGCCCCCGCGCTGAACGCTCTATTCAGATTAGTGATGGGTCGTTCGCGAATGAGCAGAGTCTAAGAGCCGGCTCTTGTAGGTGAACGACGAGAGCTGGTTCGCATATCTGAAGAGCCAACTTGATTTAAAAAAAATATAGCCTATAGAAAATAAATCATTATGTAATAATGAAATAATGGACGCATTTTATTTTATTTAAAATAATTTACTAATACAAAGAACAAAAAAATATTATATAGGCCTAAATGCGCACATATTCGTTTTGACTGTCTGATTAGCCTCACATTCTGTTCCTGTCAATCACACATAAGGTGTCAACCAATTACACGGCATGAGGGAGGGGCCAAGCCATCACACACACACACACACACAGTGTCAAACTCGAAGGGGAGGAAAAACACAGCTGTGAAAACAAAATAAAAGCAGGAAAATGAGTCGGAATCACAACAGCATTTGGAATCATTTTAATGATCATCAGTCCCTCGAAGGTAAGGCAGCTTGCATTTGTGAATGCAAATCTCTCATAAAATAAAAAAAATGATCAGCATTGTGTGTGTTCATGCTAGTTATACAAAACATTACTAGTGAGAGTTCATGCTGGTTATATAACATGCCAAAAAAAGAGGAACCAGTTTAATCCTTTCAGTTATTTATTTTTCTTTAATATGGGTTCTATGATGTTGTTCAGATTGTATTTGTTTTGTAATGTTGTTGTTTCTATACATTCAAAAGTTGTAATTTAAATGCAAATGTTTAATAGTATTCTTTTTTTCATAACAAAAGCAATACATTTTAAAGAAATTGTGAAGTATGATTTCATTTAATAATTTATTTAGAATTGTTTTCACACCTATCATAGTCAAAACATTATTGTTTTTTAAAGAGCCGATTGTGAGCCAAAAGAGCCGGCTCTTTTCAGTGAACTGAGTCAAACGAGCCGGCTCACAAAAAAGATCCGAAATGCCCATCACTAATTCAGATTCAAACTGAAGCGCGCGGCTTGAATACGCCCACACAGAAGAAAAAGCAGCGAGACTGTTCAAGTTTTTATTTTACTGTTTGCTTTGCAATGAGAGGAGTAAGACATAAATCACCCCAAAAAGATGTGGTTTTGGATTTGAGAAATGGATTTCCTCAGAAGAAAAAAAAAAAAAAGAATGAAGCACTTTATTCAGCAGAGATCCTAAACATGAGTAAGTCTCTTTTTATATTAATATACTTGTACTAGTTTTCACATAACGTGTAAACATTTTACTAGTTAGACTTTTTCCAAACTATAATTCCTGACTAAATGTATAATCAAGTGAAATATTATGAAGTTTCAATAACAATATACAATACTATAGCCTACCATTCAATAGCTTGATGTAAATAATATAAATGTAACAAATAAATGTTACTGTAACAAATGTAACAAAATTGTGTTCTTTTAATTTATCCCCCCTAAAAACCCTGAAAAATATTCTCAGCGCTTTTCAACATTAATAATAATAACAACAATAAATGTTGTTTTTTTTTTCGGTAGAAAATAAGATTGTTAAATGGATTTCTGAAGGATTGTGTGACTTGAGTAATGGTGCAAAAAAATTCGTTTGAAAGTCAGCTTTGATTGTTCCTAATAAACTGTTTAACTGCTCCCCCAAGTGGATATTAAATTATGTTGTGGGATAACTAAATATATTCTAAATAAACTACAAACATAAAATTATATAGATTTATTATTATTCACTGTATTTGAATTTTTACCGAGCCGAGTGTGTGCGCGTTTCACAAAGCCTCTCCGGCCACGTTGAGTTGTTACTGACGGTGGCAAAATTGACGCATGCGCTTTCACTTGTAAAACTCAAGAGTGTATGGGTAATTTAGTCTCTGCTCTCGGTGGGACAAATTAGGAAGATTGCATTGTGAAGGGCGCTATGAAAAGCAGCAGCGCAGGCAAAAGATTAAAACCTCTATTAAAACAGATGTCCAAATGAGCTTACCGGTATGCTAAAAGCACGTTCTGGGCACACGGAGAGGTGGCGGTATGCTCAAGAGTTATATTTGGAAGTGGCAGTACGGAGTACCGGTGAGTACCGGCCCACTTAAAGCACTGGTTACTTTAAGGAGTGATTTATATAGGATTTAACCCACATACTGTAGGTTTGGTGGTATAAATTAATGTATTTAGGTTGATCCAGCAAATTATACTTTTGACTCAAATAAAACCAGTTAAATTTACACTATCATTTTTTCTCAGTGTACAGTGAATGAAAAACATAAAATGGTGTTTACTCATGTATTGTTCTGGGTGTATCCATTTTTGAAACACTGCAAGATTATCATCATCATTATTATTAGCCTACTATTATTACTGGTCTTATTCCATCTATCCCTAATAGGGTCTATTCGAATTGGTGTGTCACATATCAGTGCACTGACAATATCGGTCCCAAAACCTAGTATAGCTACAGTCTTTCTACATACACAAACATACAAGGCCATCCTTAAAAATATTAAATGTCAATTTAGCACAGACTCAAATTTTTTTTTTTTTTTTTGCTTTTAGTCCGACCGACTTGCCGATTGTAAATTTGCGTTAAGACCGACCAATTATTTTTTTACTCTTCAAACAACTAATACAAACGCGAAATACTATTAATTATATTTAAGTATTGTAAATATATAAATTGCCTTGGCCTACATACAAATGAAGGCTATCTTCTTTAATTAAAAAAAAAACCTTGACGTCATCTGCGTTTACACGGATGTCACACTGTGGCCTGTGCATTCGCTTCGTCTCAGACTCTCACTCACTGTCAGAGTCAACGGTTCGCGCTTGGTAATGATGGCTGCGGCTGCAGTAAACTAAATGTTCGCGGTCACTGTTCAAAGTCATACGGGTTTGGGCACCATAATACATCTAAAAAAATTCATTAAAACAGCTCGACACCGCTTTAACTTGGCACAAAGTTCTGGAAAAACTGTGCCCAGATCTTTTCCCATCCCTTCTCCTCTCTAGTCTAAAACCGTGACCGTGTCGACTGTCACTTTATGTTCGAAAATCTTTTGCACGAATCAAGCACGAATCAACCAACACAAGTTTCGAAAACAAAAATAAGAAAATGATTTAAATGACCTTTTTTCGGAGCGCGTCCAGTTTTTTTTTTTTGAACAGGCGTCACACAGCCACTGCAGCTTCGGACAAACACGCATAACAGCAAATAATACTTCTGCACAATGTTTTTCTTTTTACAACAGGTAAACAATGAGTCCGCACACCAGAAAATGCTCCTTAGAAATTTTAATGGTTGCTCACCACGTGGTGAGCAACCATTAAAATTTCTAAGGAGCATTTTCAACTACTTGTCTGCCCAGCACCCAGTTTTAAAGTTTTTGGATGTGCGTGCTGTACCTTTGAATTCTCTTTTTACAACAGAAATGTGAATTCAGCTGGTATTCAGTCTCATACAGTTTCGGGCTTGAATTGCCTAGGGCTGTCAAAATAGCTGAAAAAACTAAATTCGAATTTTTTTACGTAAATATGATCAGAATTCGAATTGTATTCGAATTTTAAATGCATAATTTCAGTTAGGGTGAAGAAAAGCTTTTTGCTTCTCTTCTGAGGCTCAAGATAGCGCATTGAGCAAAATATACTGCATGTTTATTCAAAGCATTAGAATACATGACTGTGAAAAAAACAATATTTAAAATAATGTTTATGAACCAATTATTATTAATTAAGTTGCTTAAAGAACTATAAACAAAACAGCATCATGTATGCATGCATTGTTAAATAAATAGAAAGGGCGGAAAACCAGTCACACAGGATACATTTTTTCATTTAAAAACATGAGATGCGCGAAATATGCGTTCTGTGTGAACGGTTTGGTTTCAGTTTTGATGTAAACAAGATCTTCTCCACATTGATTTTCTTTTTTTTTTTTTTAAGTGGCTTCAACTGGATAGGCTAATATAACCTTATAATGCAATGACATATATTGTCAGCGCATCTTGTGCGCGTACACGAGGTGAAAGATGAGAAAGCAGATACAGCGTGTCGAGCTCGTCCGCCTTTGAAAGTTGTGTAGACACAGCTGTGCGCGCGGCGAGATGGAATGGAACACGTACCGGGGCTCATAAGGCAGCTTCCTTAATGCACACCTAAAATTCATATGCGCATTCGAATGTGGATTTTTATTTTAAATTCGACGAATATTCGAAAAAAAATTTTTTTGATAGCCTAAGAAAAATCGCCTATGCGATTTTTTTGTTGTTGAAATTTAATCGTAAACAGCCATGTTGAAGCCTGCAGTAAATATTTTGCATTATGGCAGTCCACTCTGCTTATTGTTTTTCGAAAATGTTGCACTCCTGTTTGTCATTTTGCACGTAACTTCACGCCAATAAATCATCAGAAATATTGGTCTTTACCAATATATTGAATCTTTACATTCCTCCTGTCTGTTGTCCGTGGATTTACCTATATTTGGTGTTATTTGCCGTATAAAACTTTAGACATGCAAAATCGATTTTACAATCGATTCAATGAACACTCGTCACTCAAATCAAACAGGATTTTTTTCACAAAAGTGACAACCCAAGAAAGCAAAGTAAATGTTCTCTCATTTGTAGGTTGCATTGATACGTAGCGGTGGATGCAAGTAAAACAGTACCTCATTTTTTTTCCTCACCTGAAATTCATGCAATAAACATGTTTTTGACAAAGATTTAAATTTGTTTGTGGTCTATATAGCCTGCATCAAAATGAGGTTTGCAATGATGCGCCCAAAGGCACGGGTTGAAGACCCAGTCAGTGACGTCACGATATGCTAACTTGTTTAAATTCATACAGAGGTCATCACCATCACAAAAATTTACTTTTTTTTTTTTTACATTGAAACTTGAAAAAAAAAAAAGACCGACCTACCGACCCTTTTTTTAAAAAAAATTACTGTTACTGCAAACCAAAATATTTTTAAGGATGGCCTAAGCACATATTAATATAGGCTAGTAGCTATTTTAACAATATCAGACAACAATAGTTATACATTTCGATACAAACTTTTCAATAGTTAAGTACAATTAGATGCGAATACTTAGTTTCTGACAAATTGTTGTTGTTGGATACTTTTACCTTTAAATAGTGTTGCCACCCGCCCTTCAAATATGGAATCGTCCTGTATTTAGAGTTAAAATTATGCGCCCGGTATCAATTCAATACGGGGCGCGATGTGTCCCATATTTTACAAATGCCAACACAGATGAATCAACAAAGCTATTGTGCACCGTTTATAATACTAAGTTGCAATTATAATGAAATCAAATTTATAAGTATTAGAGAAGTACATTTTCATGTGATTGGAATTTGGCGTCTTTGTTTCCATAGCGATGTAGTCAAATACCCAAGACGTGTCACTCGTATAGTTTTGAATGGGGAAAAATGCAACGCTCAATATGGCCGCTCAATCGCAAGAATGTGGGTAACCAAACGGTTTCTGGTCCCCATAATCTAATAGTATTTTTTCTCTACTAAGGAAGTTACAGAGGATCAGCAGCTGTCCTACCTACATTCTTCAAAGTATATTCTTGTGTGTTCAATAGTTATGCGGGTTAAGGAAAACCAGGATAAATTATGACGGAATTTTTCATTTTTTTTGTTTTTACCTTAAGAGTGACAGACACATCCATGCTTCTAAAGATAAAGGCCTATTGTTGTATTAAAATGTGGTTAGACTGTTAATATACTTCATACATTATCAGAGCTTAGTAGATAAATAAATCATCATGTAATTTTAAAAAGAAAACACATTTAGACAATTACACACACATATATATACACACACACACACACACATATATATACACATACATATATCAATTCATCCCATTCTGGTAAAAGCTGCAGAACTGTTAAAAAAAACAAAAACAAAGCCTAATAATAATAATAATGGATAATCTAATTTAAAATAACAATATTAAGTTATGTTGCAAGTTAGGTTAACTGTAGAGCTACGAGTTCCTCGATTATTTGTGTTTGAGTAGGTGTCCCTTATTTTGCCTAGCTGAAGGTGGTAACCCTACATTTAAGGAGTAAAATTTTGAGAATGTACCCATGCTTTTTATGATTGCTATTTTTACACCCCTGCTGAAGAGTCTCATAGGAAGCATGCTTTATTTTCCCACAGAGCATGTAGCTGTCCCGTTTAAAAGTTTCTAAATGCGCGGCTCTGTCTATCTCTCTCTCGTTTAGCGAAGTGGGCGAGGTTTTGCTCACCTCAGGGATGCTGCTAGACAGGACTTGATCGCCTTTTAGTGTAGGCGTCGTCAGGGGAGCTCCAGAAAGAGAAAATGCTGCCGGGCTGAACACTCTCTGGCCACATGGACTGCTTTCCTCGATGGCTGAAACGGTTTCCCGAAGCGAAGTGAATCCAAACTATGAAGAGAACATATGCTGCCATTAAACCTTTGGATTAACATTCGGGTCAGATTAAAATGGAAATGAATAGAAAACTACTTTGTGTTTCATCTCACACTTTAAAGCGATATCATTTTAGCGTGAGGCTGATGTGTTTGTTTGTTTTGTCCGCTGAAGCTCATCAATGTCACGATACCTACATGCGGTATGACGGATTGGTGAGTTGTGAAGAGCTCATACTACCTCTCGAAGTGCCCAGAAGCATCCAAAACTTAACTTTATACAGATACAATATCTCAGTTTTAACCAAGAGAGCGTTTTCAGCCAATGGGACCGAAACGGACTTGCGCGCGCTGTCACTGCAGGACAACAACATACAGGTGATCGAAAGTTGTGCGTTTTGTGGACTCTCCCGACTTCTTTCCTTAGATTTGAGTCACAACCGTTTAATGGTTGTGTCCCCTGGAGCCTTTTATGGTTTGGAACAGCTACGTAATCTTAACCTCAGTAACACTTTGATGACTTCGGACGCGAGCCAATTACCCCTCGCGCTGTCCACGGATAATTTGGGTAATCTTCAGAGATTGGACCTGTCTGGAAACCGTTTGGAGGTAATTCCTCTTTCTGGGTTTGGCAACCTCAATTTAACCACATTAATACTGACAAATAATTCCATTACGACCCTGGATAGTCACAATTTAACGAAATTAAACGAGTTCAAGGAAATACGTATTTACTTATCACAGAACCCGTTCGAGTGTAAATGTGACAAACTGAAGGAGTTTTATAAATGGCTGAAGAATAGCTCCCAATGCGCAGACTCCAATAGCCTGAAATGCGTACAACCCGAAAAGAAGAAAAACACGCACGTGATGGATCTAGAAAAGAGGGACATGGAGTGCCAAAACTTGGATGCCCGATCTTATGTGCTTCTCGGCATTGTGTTGGCCCTCATTGGAGTTGTGTTCCTCATGGTGTTGTACTTGAACAGAAGAGGTATCAAGAGATGGCTTAATAACATTAGAGAGGCCTGTCGGGATCAAATGGAGGTGTATCATTACAGATATGAACAGGACTCCGATCCCAGGTTAGCAAATGTTGCAGTTTAAGCGGAACCTTCTGACCTCGTCTCCTCGAATTGTTTGATGAAACGCTATGACATTAAAGTTTTGTAGCCCATTTTAAGCCCATGTATGTTAGTTTATAAGACGCGTATACCCTTACAAATTTACAAAATTAACTTTCAGCAGATACACTTTTTAAATAAACTGGGGAAATGGATATGGAATTTCACTCATCTTGCACTCACGGGTGTATTATTAGTATTTTTTTTTTTGTTTTTCAATAAAATGTTGAAATGGGAATGTCCCTCCCACCTGTCTGGGACCAGCAATCAGGAAATCTGTTTTTTTTTCTGGTTACAAGCCATTGAGATGAATGGGAATGCTAACGGGTAGCTTTCTCCAGGTATTACAGATCTCATTGCAAGCAATTGAAAGTAACCAATCATGTATCACGACTGTGATGTAAATGGAAGCCTGTTGGCTATTTTTAAAAGATCCAGACAGAAAAAAAAAGATCCAGACAGAAAATTCATCAACACAGAAAAGACAACAGGGCTCAAACGAACTGTTCATTTGTATTAGATGCTATGGAATGAAGGCAGTCTAACTGTATTTTCCAGTTTCAAAAAAATAATACTAATACATAACAATTCCAAATAATATATTTGAAAGTGCAGGATATGTGGTACACTCCTAAATGCTTTGCTTTACCAAACAGTCCAGTTATAAAATCCTGGACAAATGTAAGCAAAAATATACAAAAACTTCTCTTATACTGCTGAAAAATGGGCATTAATGTATTTAATGAAATGGGTAAAGGATCAACTTTCGTGATATAATTTAAGAATGTTTAATTGCATTAGGATGAATGTGAAAAAAAACTTTATATGCACTATGTGGAGGACTGCTTGAATTTAGCTTTTTTACCCTATATAACCCTGTATACAGTGCCAAGACACTCTTGATCTAGAGTGAGACACAATAAGCCTTTTTTTCTCCAATGTTTAATTAGACATTTGGTTTTATTTATGCATATTGAGATTTGACTGTACAAAAATGTGCAATTCTTACCTTCATCATATTTTGGATGAGTGTTATGCAGCCCAGATAACCTGAAATTAAATTATAGAGCCGTGACATAATACTATTTTATAAACAAATGACTTGCATCCTCAATAAAACTCAAGATATCCTCATTGACTGCTCTGTTTGTGTTTTATGTGTCTAATTTTTGGGTCTTTTTACTTATGCTTCATTTTGTCTGGATTTTATCATTGAGAATGTCAAATAAAGGCAACAGAATGAGGAAATTCAGGCTGAGAGAAAATCTTTTTTTTTCCCCATTCAAACATAATTTGATTGCATTGAAGCATGTGGTAGTTTCTTACAGTAAGTGGGGTTTTATTGAAAACTTTCAAATACAGTTTATATGTACACAATTTTTCCTCTCAATCTCTTTCCCTCTTTAGAGGATATCTCTCCCAAATACTGATGATAGCTAGAGACAATTTGCTGCTAATAAAAGAACAGAGGCATGACTTAAGACAAATCTGTAACATAATTATAGCAGAGCTGGGATTAATCCCATCAGGGTCATATCTATAAGGGGCAAGCTGACGTCCTATAAATCCTGAGTCTCGCCCCCAAGCCTGCTTCATTTGCCCATGGTTTAATTACTAGGTTCCTTATGACTGGGTGTTTGATTTTAAAAAAGGTCAGTCGTGCAGCAGCACAACCCTTGATACAAATCCTGTAGGTACTGAGAAGAAAACAAATGTCCTTTGCAAATCTATTTCCCTCCAGGAAGCCCAAATAATTTTTTGTTATGAAGTTTTTTTATTGATGTTCACTGCAATGCTTCTAATGCTTCATTAACCTTTAATTGGTTTCTGTATCCTGCTAAATACAGATACTTGAGAGGCTAAAGTGACTTTAGGCTTTAGTGTTACTGAGATTTGCTTTAAGTTTCTTCTCATATGTTTTCCAGCATGTGGCAAATCAAATTTGTATAACATGATTTTGAGTATATGACTTAAACTACAGCCTGTTTTTCACATAAAGCAATCTAATTAACTTAAAAGATTTAGTATAATGCATACTAATCATACTTTTATGGTACTTTTATGTGAGCTTTGGAGTTTGACAGTTACAATCACTGATCTTTTCATGTTATCCTTGTGTTTTACCAGTGATTACATCATAAGCTTTTGGAAAATAGCAGGATTTGGGCCAACTACTTCTTTCATATTTGTCCTACAAGGCAGTGTTGCTTATTGAGTCATTATAAAAATATTTTTTTTAATTAAAAAGAAGGGCACTATTTTAAGAAAAACTTTAAATTACATTATTTGAGTCCTAATATTCTGGGGAAATAATAATATGATATTTACTCTGGATATTTTATGTTCCTGCAACTTCAGGGGTAATATCTTATTATTTTTCAGAATAATAGTGTTTTGAGGTTTCTCATAATATCACAAAACTAGTGGTGCTGATGCTGGACAAGAAAGTTGCAGGTGTCCATATGTGCTTATAGCATCAGTTCAGGCCTTAGATGAAAAATGGAAAGAATACCTGCTGCCTCAGCATCATTCATCTGTTATATTCAGCTCCTCACAAAGAAGATGAATCCTCTTTCCCACTCAGATATTTTCTATTTCTCACATATGAACATATTAATCGTACATGACCTACTCCAGCCCCCAGTCTCTCAGTGCCTCAGCAGAGTTAGTCACTCTCCGTGTGTAAAGAGTTAGGCCTCTGACTCATAGTCCATTGGCCCTGTAAGCCTGAGTGGAATTCAAAATGACTTTGTATAGTTCACAGCCTCTCTAGAATTGAGGAATCGGTCAAATATTAATGCTGACCGCAGCAAAAAAGAAAAAGAGCAAGGGATAAAGAATGAAACCCATCGAAATAGGCTATTTTCTCTTATAATGGCCAGCCATAGTCTTTTGTGCTCCTCTGGTCTTGTGCCAATTCACTCTCAAACAGCCATTATGATTCTATATTATCTTTTAAACACCAGGAACACATTAGCATAGTACCTACCAAGCAACTAGACATATTTTCAACAGATTATAGAAGTTTGTCAGAAGTTAGCATTCCTTATACACTCTAAATTAATTTTTAAGACAACAAATAATCATAATAGAGTGTTTTTATTTACAGTAAATGCAGTGCTTTAAATGGTTAAAAACAATCTGGCACTTCTTCAAGGAGACAACAAGTTATAGTATTAGCATTATCTCCCATAAGCACTTACTAATTATTGGAATGTCTGTTCATTTGGGATTGTGAAGGTACAGACACATTATTTGAAAATGGTTGTTTTCATCACTCTAATTGAGACTCATTAATATCCCTTTATGTTGACAACTTTGAAGAAAGTGACTGTGGAAAGGAAAACTGGTGACTTTGGGAATTTTGTTAACCAGGCTCTGCTCATTAAGTAACACACACACACACACACACACACACACACACACACACAAACACAAATTATGAAATACAAGTGTTTGTCTTTTATAAAAGGAAATGGGGATGCCATTTGACAAAACAATCGTTTCATCAGCAATTGTGAGGCAAAAGCAGCTTCCATAGAAGATATATTTGAAGGTTTGGAGAGATATTGATGGCAGATGTCAGCTGCTGTTTAATTGGAGTTTCTATTAAAGCAAAATCAAGGTGGCAGATGCAACATCTCATTTATATTCACATCTGATTTTTCTCTCCATACATCACTGCAGCCAACTCGCAATATTTTAAATAATCATAACAGCAGAAAAGCTTATCTCTATCTGATGATCATTGTTAACCTCAGTTGAATTCTTATATTCCAGATCCTACAAACCAAATGAATCTTCTTGTTAATGACTAGGGGCTTTCTCTCTCATTTTCTTTATTTTCATTGAAGTTCTGAGAGTATTATGTCGTCTTTTTGACTGGGGAGATCAATTAACTCGCTCAGAGGACAAGCATTGTTGTGTTTACATTGCGTCTCCTCTAAAGTCATTAGCCATGACCCTCATGAGATGAGAGCAGCCTGGGGTTAATTAGAGCAGAAAGCATTCACACAGACTAGACCTGATTGTTTTTAAGAATCACGTGAATGAGATAAAATAACAAATTAGTCACTAATTTGAGAATCAGGTTGTTTATGGGTGTGTGTTTTTCCCATTGGATTGTCATTTCTTTGTACAGTATGTATACAGTTGGTGTCCATTTACAAGGAGATACATTCTTTTCTAAACTTTACATTTCCAAGTCCAAAAAAAATGGTCATTCAGTTCTGTTTGTCTGACCAATGTCAGACTGGAAACGTTCACTCATCTGGAGAAATGTGACAAATCAAAACAGCTTGATTTAAGACAGTTGGTCAATCCAATATAGCCTCAATCTAGACAGCCCAAATCCCTTATACAGTGGAAGCTTCAATTAAAATAAATGAAGTCTTGATCAGTGTTGGGGGTAAAGCAATGCAAGTAACGTAATCAGATTACTTTTCAAGTAACTAGTAAAGTAATGCATTACTCTTTAATTGTACAAAAAATATCTGAGTTACTTTTTCAAATAAGTAACTACCCATTTATTGCCTGACAGCTCTCCCATCCCCATGTTGAGAGAAATCGGCAGTAAGTGCAGAGGTGTTGTGTGTGCTGTGTTGTTACTGTAGTTCTGTAGTGTCTTTGCTGCTGACCTTCAATTATCCAATTCAAACATAATGTTACGCAAAAATTACTTTAGATAAACATATCATTTGTGTTTTTTTATTTAAAAAGTGGATTATGAAGATAAAAAAACAAAGGACTGGAAATGCCTTTTATATTACATTAAGACATGTCTATGGTGATGTGTTTTACTGTAACAGCACTGTTTGTTCATGAAGTGTTATGATTCTCAAATGAAACAGTGCTTTCAGGCATCTCAAAAAAGTTTCAGGATTGATTTAACACATCAAGAAATTAAGCCATTTTAGGACTTGTGCTGAAACAACTTTATTATGCAGTCTCTTTTTCTTCCTCAGTCAGGTTTAGGTTGTTTATGTGTGTCCTTTTACATGTGGCACATACTGAAGCATTTACAAGGAGATTTTCTGTCTGTATGACGGGAACACACTGCATGATTTTTAAAATAGTCGGATCGCTGTTCATTTCACACTACACAACTGTCTGGGGAATCATCTAGTTGCTGTTGTGTGCTCATATTACACATTTTTTTAGTGGAAGAATCGCTGACAACTCTGTCTTGTACACAAATGTTTCACAACCAAACACATGCAAGAACTGATATAGAAAATAATGTAAGAGCACACAGTTCTTGTTGGAGACATTATTTCTTTCTGTTAAAAATTGTAGCCAGGAGGAAGCTTGCGATACAAGCACTGATTTGCAGTGTAAAATAAAAATAAAAAAGGAAGAATATGATGGAGTAAATGGTTGCCTGCTAAAGTCATGCTTGTTGATGTTCTGTTGCAAGTTTATGACTCTGAACTTTGATGTAATTTCCAGTCAAAACACATTTCACACTGCATGAGTCATGGACAGATATTTAGCATGCCTAAATATCTGAGGAGCATTAAGGGCAAATTTGTGCTTCACTCTGACAATACGCACTGCACAACTGTCAAAAAACTGTTGGCGAGTAATAATCGTTGCTGAAATCGTGCAGTGTGGTTGGCGCCAATAGCCTTGTGGGCAGAGGGGACCCGAGTTTGAGTCCCAGCTCATGGTCCTTTCCCAATCCTGTCCCCCTTCTCTCTATCCCATTTGTTTTCTGTTAATATATAATGTCCTATTTATTAAAAAAAAGGCAAAAATGTACCTTTAAAAAAAATTGTGTAGTGTGTACCCAACATAACAAGTCATTATATACGCGTTTGGCCATCTTTGGGTATCAACAGCACCTTTGAATCTCATTCAGTTACGGTTACCTACCCTTTTAAAATACATTTTGTAGTTGTCTATCGACCCCCAGGACCACTGGGTAACTTTTTGGATGAATTAGATGTGTTGCTCTCAACCTTTTCTGAGGATGGTACTCCCCTAGTTATGCTTGGAGATTTCAACATCCATCTAGATAAACCTCTGTTTGCTGATTTACACACTCTGCTTGCCTCTTTTGATCTCAACCGAGTGTCAACTACTGCTACTCACAAATCAGGCAACCAACTGGACCTTATTTATACACGACGCTGCTCTACTGATCATGTTCTGGTTACTCCACTGCACACGTCGGATCACTTCCTCCTCACTCTTAACCTCATCATGGTCCCTGACACATCACTTACCCCTCCACATGTCATCTTTCGACGTAACCTACGCACACTTTCACCCTCCCGGCTATCTGCAATGGTTTCATCTTCACTTCCTTCCCCTAAACTGTTTGCATCTTTGGATGCTAACAGTGCTACTGATACTTTCTGCTCCACTCTTACAGTACATCTTGTTTAGACACTGTTTGCCCCTTATCTTCCAGGCCAGCCCGTAACACCCCTTTTGCCCCTTGGTTATCTGATGTTCTATGCGAACACCGTTCTAAGCTTAGAGCTGCTGAAAGGGTGTGTAGCGCAAGTCCAAAAATACTACTGACCTTAATGTGTATCAGTCACTCCTATCTTCTTTCTCTGCTAATGTCTCCACTGCTAAAAAGACATACTACCATAACAAAATTAACAATTCGTCTAACTCTCGCATGGTTTTTAAAACATTTTCCTCACTTTTTTGTCCTCCTCCTCCCCCTCCTGCTTCATCTCTAATAGCTTACGACTTTGCAACGTTTTTCATTAATGAAATTAAACACATTAGTGCACAATTTTTTCCACACCACAATCAGTTAAGCTCATATCACCAGCAAACTTACACTCATTTATATCCATCTCTTCACTCTCTGAGGCAGAAGTCTCAAAATTCATCCTTTCTAATCACCCTACTACTTGCCCGCTTGATCCTATTCCATCTCATCTCCTTCAAGCCATTTCTCCTGCAGTTGTACCTGCACTCACTCACATCATCAACACATCCCTTCACACTGGTGTTTTTCCCTCATCATTTAGACAGGCACGTATAACTCCACTACTTAAGAAACCCAACCTCAACCCATCTCTTTTAGAGAACTACAGACCAGTTTCCCTTCTTCCTTTCATTGCAAAAACACTTGAACGAGCTGTGTTCAACCAAGTCTCTACATTTCTCACACACAACATTACATTTCTCCTTGACAGCAACCAATCTGGCTTCAAAAGTGGACATTCAACTGAGACAGCCTTGCTCTCAGTTGTTGAAGCTCTAAGACTGGCAAGAGCAGAATCCAAATCTTCAGTACTTATTCTGCTTGATCTGTCCGCTGCTTTTGACACGGTTAACCACCAGATGCTCCTATCAACCCTACTGGCAAAAGGCATCTCAGGAACCACACTTTAATGGTTTGAGTCTTACCTATCAGATAGGTCCTTCAAAGTATCTTGGAGAGGTGCGGTGTCCAAGTCACAACATCTAACTACTGGAGTGCCTCAGGGCTGAGTTCTTGGACCACTTCTCTTCTCTGTCTACATGACATCATTAGGTTCTGTCATTGAGAAACATGGCTTTTCATACCACTGCTATGCTGATGACACTCAACTCTACCTCTCATTCCATCCTGATGATCCGACGGTAGCTATTCGCATCTCAGCTTGTCTAACAGACATTTCTTCATGGATGATGGATCATCACCTTCAACTCAACCTTGCCAAGACAGAACTGCTTGTGATTCTAGCAAATCCATCGTTTCATCACAATTTCACCATCAAGTTAGTCACATAAACCATAACTCCTTCAAAAACAGCGAGAAGCCTTGGAGTTATGATTGATGATCAGCTGACTTTCTCAGACCATATTGCTAAAACTGTCCGATCCTGCAGATTTGCTTTATTCAACATCAAGAAGATCAAGCCCTTTCTTTCGGAACATGCTGCACAACTCCTTGTTCAAGCTCTTGTTCTGTCCAGGCTGGACTATTGCAATGCCCTCTTGGCAGGTCTTCCAGTCAATTCTATCAAACCTTTACAATTAATTCAGAACGCGGCAGCAAGATTAATTTTTAATGAGCCAAAAAGAATACACGTCACACCTCTGTTTATCAATTTGCACTGGCTTCCAATAGCTGCTCGCATAAAATTCAAGGCATTGATGTTTGCCTACAAAACTACCACTGGCTCTGCACCCATTTACCTAAATTTGTTACTTCAGACTTATGTGCCCTCTAGAAGCTTGCGTTCTGCAAGTGAACGTCGCTTGATTGTGCCATCCCAAAGAAGCACAAAGTCACTTTTACGGACTTTTAAATTAAATGTTCCCTCCTGGTGGAATGACCTCCCCAACTCAATCCGGGCAGCTGAGTCCTTAACCATCTTCAAGAATCGGCTTAAAACACATCTCTTCCATCTTTATTTGACCCTCTAACTTTAACACTCACTATTCTAATTCTATTCTTAAAAAAAATCTAACTACCTTTCTAATCTTTTTGTATTCTATTTTCTTTTCATTTATTATGCAATTGTATGTGTGTGTGTGTGTGTAAAGATCTCTAACACTAGCTTGCTCTATTCTTTTTTTTCTGTTTATTATTCTGTATCTGTTTTCTTTTTATTTATTATATTATTTAAAATCCCATGCTACGTGTACTGTGCTAACCTAACTGAGACTTGTTATAGCACTTATATATCATTGCTCTTTTTGTTGTTTTTGATTACTTCCACTGTCCTCATCTGTAAGTCGCTTTGGATAAAAGTGTATGCTAAATGAATAAATGTAAATGTAAATGTAATTATAACATTCTGTTTCCTGTTTGTCTGAACACTGTCAGACTTAAAACTGAAATACATTAAAATGATTATTTCACAAGTTTGTCTGCCCATCCAGTCTTGATGGTTAATAGTTAACATACTTGGCCTGCTTAAACGAGTTTAAATACTATTCAAATTAGGAAATTATGTCTATGGTGATGTGTTTTACCCTGGCAGCACTGTTTGCATTATTAGCATTATTATTAATGTAGCATTATTATTTCCAAATGAAACGGTGCCTTCAGGCATCTCAAATTCATTCATTTTAAATGACTCCAAATTTACAGCAACAGCTTGATATCTCTAAATCTACTTATTATGATACAAAGAAAGGGTTTCAGGATTAATGTCAATTTAACACCTCAATCAGTCAAGCTGTGTAAATTGTAAAGCTGTGTTCATACATCACTGAAGTGCAGTAGTGTTAAGTTATTCTCTTTTCTCAGTCTTCACTTGCACATCTGGTATCTTCTAAAGAATGCCTTGCTTGTGTTTTATCATTTTTGTTAATTCTTAGATTTTTATTTATTTATTTGGTTTTACTTCATATTATAAAATGAATGTTTTTAAAGTATTTCAATCTTAGGTTTTTGTTATATGATTTTCCCACTGGTGTGTTATTTAGTTCATAATGCCGCCTTTGAATTATGCCTCCGGGGATTTTTGTTGTTAAAAAAACGAACACAAAAAATAAACAGACTAATTAGTTACACCATCATTAATCTCACATTAATGAAGTAAAAATCACTAATGAATGTCTTTTCTCTCAAGACAATTAGATACAGTAGCAGAGGTTATTTTCTGTTTAATGATACCTCTGGAGGAAAAACTGGCTAATATATTGGCCAAAATGTTCTCAAGTTCACATTCAGGATTCACAGTGATCCAGAACTGCGAAGCAAAGACAAAACCCGTGGTTTGTTATCCACAAACCTCTACAACATTTTTTTCATGTATGTGTTAATGATAATCAATCACTGTAATATGTTAAATGTAGTAAGTTTCTTTGTCATATTTCTGGTTGAATGTCATAAGGGCTTATGTCCTCAAATAACACAGACGTTAAAGGTGATTTGTGAAGCACAGACTGTTTTTGACTGTTTTTCGCAGGTATTTGGTTTCTCTCTCACAAAAAGCAAAGCACACTGCAAGGAAGCTGGGTCGTAAGAAAAGGACGACCATGCAAAATGCCAGCAACTCCATCATTCAGCCTGCAGGATTTTACATTGTTGCCTTGAGTTCAATGTCTTACAGTAATATCTATGTCATGTTCCTCACTGTGGTTTACGTGATCACAATCACGTGCAATGTATTTCTGATCACCATCATTTTCTATGACCACCGTCTGCATGTCCCAAAGTTCATGGCCGTTGGTAATCTGGCTTTGGTTGATCTTATTCTCAGCACTTCTCTTGTGCCTGGCATGATTAAGACTTACATTCTTCTAGACAATTTTGTGCCATTTAAACTGTGCCTTCTGCAAATGTACACTTACTATACTTTTTTATCCCTTGAACCATTTTCCTTATGTATTCTTTCTTATGACAGGTTCATTGCGATCTGTTTCCCTTTAAGACAGGAATCTATAAACACAAACACCAGAATGGCTTATTTAATCAGTGCAGTTTGGTTCTTTTCTATTGTTATAATTCTCTATGCTGTTACATCCATCCCAACCCTGTCCTTTTGTGGCTCTCTTGAGGTCCACAGCTATTTTTGTGATTACGCTCCTGTTTTAGTTCTTGCTTGTGGTGACACGACACCTCAATGGAACTATGCCACTGCTTTAACTATGCTCTTCATTACTGTACCTTTGGTTTTTATTTTCTTGACCTACATCGGTATACTGACTGCTGTATTCAGAATGAAAAATCATCAGAGCCGTTATAAGGCGCTGGCCACGTGCACAGAGCACCTTATATTAGTGGCTCTTTTCTTCATTCCTATTGTAATCATCTTCAGTTTTACATTTTTTGGAATTATTTGGAACCCCAATGTAGGTCTGGTGAGCTTGTGTTTGTCATCCCTCCTCACACCGTGCGTGAATCCCATCCTCTACTCACTGAAAACTAAAGAGATTCGAAGCAGGATTCATTCTTTGTTGACCCAGAGACTGTCTGTTCATCCTCTAAGAAATGTACTTTAATGTAGAACATAAATGTGGTTGAAGTGTAAAGTGCTGAGATTATTTATAATATTGTCTTGGAGGCTTTCTGTAATGCTTTTGTGACTGTATTATACTGTGTTTATATTAAAATGCATTGTTTTTCTACAAAATCTTTCTCTGCAGTTATCTTGTAAATACTAACATACTTTTAACATACTAATTTGTATTATTTAATTATAAAGAACACAATACATGTTTTCTTTCATTGTGCAACATCTCTGTATGTTGCACAAGAAAAGAAATTACAATGAAGTGTGCATGCAAGCATGGTCATTCTCAAAGTTCATACATAATATAAGATTGGGTGGAGAGAAACAATATATACTAAGTGTGATAAAACAACAATATTCTGTATTCACAAAATGTTCACACCTGAGAAATAGCTGCCTTTACATTATCACCACTCATAAAACCAATTATTTCTTTTTAATATTAGCACTGTTTAAAATGTTCCTTCTGTGTATCCACAATTTTTTTTTAAAGCTGCTTGGTCTGCAAAGTGCAAAGATGCTGCCAGTTTTACTTGCAGGCCTGCCTATTTGAACAAGGTCATTGCTTTAATAAGACTGGCAAATTAGTCACTTTGGCATTGTTGTCTTAATTTAGAGAGAATTGGGTTATTTGGGGAGTCATAAGGTTGTTTATGAGTGTGTGTTTATCCCATTGGATTGTAATTTCTTTATACATTATGTATAAAACAGGTGTCCAAGGAGATGGCTGCGTTTTGTTCAAAGATTGGGAATGTTCAATATGTTAACGGTTTGTCTGACCAATGCAGACTTGAAACTATAGCTCGTCTGAAGAAGCTGTATCCACTCAAAACACCAGGAATTAAGAGAAGTGGTCAACCCAATAGCCTCTGGACAAATCAGCAGAGTTCAAATCAGCAGAAGATTTGATTACAATGTATGAAGTCCTGATTATGGGTTATCGACGCTAATTAAACATTTTCTTAAGCATTTAAGAAAAGTGGGTTATGTGTATAAAAACATGAAGAGCTTTAAAATTGAATTTTATTTTGCTCTCTAAATTGAGACAGCTTTCTGTGGTAGTGTGTTTTTCCTGTTTGCAGCACTGTTTATATATGAATCATTCTCAAATGAAACAGTGCCTTCAGAAGTGTCATTAATTGAGTTTAAACTAGCTACTCAGAAATTACAGCCACAGCTTGATATTTTTAAATGCAATTATTGAAAGAAAGAAAATATGTTTCTGGAAATTTTGTTACACTATTTGTCAAACTTCACTGAAGTGATTTTTCTCAGTCTTCCTCTATCACATTCATGTCTGGCATCTCCTGAAGCATACAGGATTGTCCTATGATTTATAGAATTTTAAAATTAAATATGTGTACTGTTATATACAGTATGCAATGTCACCACAACTGTTTGTTTGTTTGTTTTTTTGTCAGAGACAGGGACTGTTCATGGAAGGAAAGAGGAACACAGCAAAATACGGAGACATTCTAAATGAAAACCTGGTCTAAAAAGCTAAAGATCTCAGACTAGGCCAAATGTTGAAAATTTTTGGTTTGGAAATGTTTTCAATAAAATTTATTACATAAATACATAAATAAAACAACCCTATATCAGTTATCCCTCTGGGCTTCTTCGTAAATGGGTCACACTTAGCTTCCTCCCGCCCGAAAACGGGCGAAGCCTTAAAATTGTACTTTACTTTTTCCCAGGATAACCAAAATCAAATATATTTTTGTTCTATAATGTTTTCTGATTATTATTTAGAATTTTTAGAATTTTTTATGATACTTTGAATTAATTATATAATTTTTATGAGCTATTTTTTCCATTAGAATTAATATATCATTTTTTATTTTTTATTTATTAAAAAAAAATTCAATAAATGCAGCATTTCACATCAAAATAGAGTGCCAGCCTAAAAGAAAAAATGTTCCAGGAGAAGAACTTCATCTAGTGGCTTTAAAAAATAGCCACTTTTGTGTAATGTCCTGTACCAGCCTGTAGGCTGTCTATAGCTTCCTATATATCCTATATAGAAAGGCTTTTTGATTCCTTTTGTTGTTTTAGACATGATTTCTCTATCTTATTCGTTTTTTTATTTAGATATACATTTAGATATTCTAAAAGATGATTACTTTATTTTCTTAACAAAAATGTTTAGATAAGTATCAGGTTTTGCATTATGATTACAATCAAACTATAGCATTTGGTTAGAAAGGGAACACAATGTGTGTGTGTGTGAGTGAATGTGTGTGTGTGAGTGAATGTGTGTGTGTGTGTGTGTGTGTGTGTGTGTGTGTGTGTGTGTGTGTGTGTGTGTGTGTGTGTGTGTGCGTGTGTGTGTGTGTGTGTTGCATTTGAGCGAGAGTCTCTTTTTGTATTTTTTATTTATTTATTTTTGCATATTCTCAAAATTTGCTGTTGCAGTCTTACCAGTCTCTCTCTTTCTCTCTCTCTCTCTCTCTCTCTGTGTGTGTGCGTGTGTGCATTTGAGCAAGTTTTTTTTTTCATTTATTGATTTTATGTGGAATATTCTACAAATTTGCTGTTGCAGTCGCCAGTTTATCTGTGTATGTGTATGTGTGTTTGTGTGCGTGGGTGTGTGTGTGTGTGTGTGTGGGGGGGGGGGGGGGGGTCTTATTTGCACTCTTGATGTTCTAGAGTGTCACCCCTTCATTGCTGTACACTTTTTTTCAGCACAGTTGCTGATCTGTAGCTTGTACCACCAAAAGTTTCTCTGAGTTTTCCTATTTTTTCGTATTTCCCATTCATTTCCTATGTCGCCCGTTTTCGGGCGGGAGGAAGCTAAGTGTGACTTTTTTTATGACCCTTTAACATATCAGAATCATCTCCTTGATTTTTTTGTGTGTTCATATAGGTAATACAACAAAAGTCACCAAGTTTCATCCCCATCCGATGAAGCAAAAAAATTAAACATTTCAAAACGTTCAAGTTTTCGCCCGTTTTCGGGCGAAGAAGCCCAGAGGGTTAAACAGTGCTATCGTGGCTGCTATGTGTGACGTGACAAGCATGACCAAACCCCACACGTGCACCCTCAAAAACACGAGTTAATGACGCCCTGACTGAATTCACTAGAGGTGTCGTGACTTTACGATTAAAATTGTCTGATACAACACTGCCATCTAGTGGTTGACATCTACTGTCATTTTACCTCATGGACTCGGACCCTTAAAAATGTAACACATTTCCTGTTCATGGTAAGAAATGTTCCCGACTAGACAAGTTATGAAACCTTCCTGAAGCTCTTGAAATCTTAACACTGCAAAGGCAAGTTTATTTAAATAAAGTTTTGAGTTTTGCTACACAAACACGAGCGTGTAAGACGATCTGAATACTGATTGTACGAGCGGGTTGTTTGTTTTTTATTTAATACAGCTTTTTAGTGGTATTACCTTTAAAACTTTCGTCGTTACTTATTATAACACATTTTAAATTATAATTGAAATTATTAGGATGACATCGACTCCATCCCCTCACAACCGGAGCAGGAGTGAGGAAGAGGATGATCCATTGGACGGGATGATCTCCAGGACAGGCTGTGCTGAGCTGCACTATGCTCTTCAGGACTGTATGGCTGAGCACCAGGACTGGAGGAAGTGTCAGACTGAGGTTCAGAAGTTTAAGGAGTGCATGACCACCTACCAGAACACTCGCAAAGAGCAGCTCCTGAAACAAAAGACTTCTGCCACACAATCTGCCTGACACACAGGCCTCTGAGACAGTGCTGCACAATAAAACATTCATCTCGCTTTCCTGAAAAAAAGGTGTAGTGTGAAGATTGTCTTTCAAGAGTGCATTGAAATGTTTCATGATATATGAAGGTGTGATTGTGTAGTACGTTTTAATGTATGTTTATATGCTTAAAAACATGGTTGCTACACTTTTACTTTAATAAAACCATGGTTAATTTTCGTAAGACTAGTTGTTATCTGCTAGTATTCTTTTCCAAGTAATGTGTAATGAGCACTAAACAAACACTTTTTTTATTTATTTTTTTTAAGCGTTTTACATGTTTTTGTCTCATAGTTATGTCTTCATGATGAAGTACTTTGGTCTATTAGAATATATATATATATATATATATATATATATATATATATATATATATATATATATATATATATATATATATACATATATATTTTGTTAATCTTTATTTAACCTTTTAATTTTTTTTTTTTTTAACACTGACCGTTTGAAGGCTGCAACAACACGCTACTCACATTTTACGTGCTTCTCTTGAGTTCTGATGCTCCCGTAGACTGGTTACCACTCTCAATGCAAGCATCTTCTCTAATATAATATAATATAACTATATTAAACTATATTAAAACATTCATACACATTAATATATTATCCTTTAGTTTCTTTATTGTTTTTGCATACAAATAATTTTTCAATTTAGACTGCCATTATTGAAGCTTAACATTTTTGTAAGTTAAATTCAGATTTTGAAATAAAATTTCCTTCGTCTTATCATTAGAGGCTACAAAAAAAAAAGAGCCACACTAAATCAGTGCAAATATTTTTATTTGAGCACTGTGATGGTTAATTCTGATCACATATGAGGAATTTAATTATAATCAAAGTATATAGCTTTTTCTGATATTTATATGCAATTAAGGACATTGTCTTTCATACAATCTTAAAACAAACAAAACCATAAAGGACAAAATGTGAAAAGACAAGCACCTATATTTATTTTCTCTGTTTCACATTTCTTTTTATAACAGTGTTTACCTTGCTGCGTTTGTAGAGTTCTTTTATGGATTGCATGACCTCCTCTGTCTTTAGAGCGTATATGATGGGATTCAGCATAGGGGGTATTATTTGGGTCAGTGAATTGTTAATAATCCGAGCGTTTAGATCAATAGATGTTGAGATGGATTTAACATATACACTTAAAATTGGGAGATAAAAAATTGCCACTAACACAAGATGTGAGGTGCAGGTTTTCATGGCTTTAATGCGATCAGCACCATGAGCAATCTTAAGCAATGCTGCAGCAATGCACAAATATGAGAGGCTTATCAATATCACTGGCAGACAAATTAGGAGAATAAATAAAATATATGCCATTAGATAATTTATGGAATTACTGTTACAGGAAAGACTGATGACGGGGCCGTGATCACAGAAATAGCTATTGACCACAGTAGACCAACAAAAAGAGAGTCTGTTGACTAATCCCACAAGTACAGCAAATAAAGTCATAGAAAAAATCCACATACCACCTATAATGAGTGACATTGATGTTTTGGTAATAACTGCATGATACCGTAGAGGAAAACAAATAGCAACAAGTCTGTCATAAGCCAAGGCAAGCAGTGTCAAAGACTGAATGTTCATGAAATGAAACACAAAAAACATATTCATCAAGCATGCTTCATATGAAATGTCCTGGTGCTCAAGTAAAAACATGTCTATGAGTTTTGGAATCAAAGCTGAGCTTCCACACAGATCAGAAAGGGCCAGATTAAAGACAGCAATGTATTTGGCTGTGTGAAGTCTGCGGGCCAAATATATGATACACATGATAAGTGAATTCCCCAAAACGGTCACAGCATATACAAAACACAAAAACACATAGTAGTATTTTGCATGTGGGATATTAGAAAAGCCATTGATGAAGAATGTTGCAGGGCGAACAAAGGTCACATTTGCAGAGTTTGAATGCATTGAAGTCAAGCTGCCTGTTGTGAGGACTGTTGTGTTACCTGTGATAAAGAACTCTTTTTAGATAAACACTCAATAACAGACTATTAAAATAATTATTTCAGTGTATCAGTCAATATTGCTAGGCACTATGATTCCTATCAGCCTCCCTAAACAATTATTCCAATTAAATATTACAATACAGATTAATATGGTAAGGATTTCTGTACATAGTTTACATGAAATTTAAACATAAAATTAGACTGGCACAAGATTAAAGATGCTGCACTTACAGTTTATACTTCAAGTATCACAAAACAAACACTTTCATATTTAGTTATTTTATAATTATTTTAAAGAATTCAATACAAAAATCACACTGCTACTAACATTATAACTAGAACACAGTTAGTATAGTAAAACATGATTTTCATTATTTCATAATTTTATTTTTTATTCTTTTTTGATAAGCATTTTCACAGACATCAAGTGCTTTGTCATGATAAGGTTAAGCACTAAAGAAAGCATAGATGTCAGAGAAAGAATAATTATAGTGTTGGTGCTTAAAAGGACATGAAAGACATTTGTTAAGCAGATGGGCACATCAAATACAGCCACTACTATTAAATGAGCAGTACATGTCTTTTTGGCTCTTTGACGGTCATGTGGAGTTGTGAACAATGTTACAGCTATGCATGTATATGAAAAGATAATACAAAAAAACTGGAAACACAATGACCACCTGAAACAGAACACGCATGCTGACGCAGCTTGGGAAATTTGACCCAAGATCACAAAAATGAATGATTATGACACTAGTTCTGCAAAATGAAAGTCTGCTCATGTTTGTGTGCATTAGTGCTAGCATCCACAAAGCAGCAATTATAACAAGCATTGATCTGTTGGTTACAATCACATGATACATAATAGCTACTAATCTGTCAAAAGACAGAACAGTGAGAGTTAGTGAATGAACTAAAACAAATAACATATTGGAGAGTATGTTACACAAGCACAATCCATACGAAATCAACTGATTCCCAAACAAAACTGCATCCAGTTGCTGAGGGATTTTAGTAATACTCTCAATGATAAATTAAAGACAGAGATATATTTAGGAGTGTGAAGATTTCTGTCCGTAATGATAACAAACATCAGACAGGTGTTTCCTAGAAAAGAAATAAAGTAGGCAATTAAGAGGAATAAATAAAAGTATCTCATGTGAGGCATACCAGAGAATCCAGCAGACAAGAAGGAAATATTCCTGCTTCCAGTGACCTCTTGAATCATCTTTTTTTCATCCTGTCTGGGCAGAAAAGCAGAATGCGAAAAGGTTTAAAAACAATATTAATGTTAATGAATAGTTAATATGATATACTTACAGTAAGGTCTTGCGAATGTTTGCCTGGCCTGCAGGGTTTCCCTAATGCATTATATACTGAATGAAGAGATTGTCAATCCCTTCAGTCTATCAATATAACATTCTACACCAATGGCACACCTCCATAGAGCGTTCATCCTGCCAATCAAATTACAGCTCTGACAACGTCAAAGACAGTTAATGTATTGTTCTAGGTTGTACTGCCATTATTTCTTGGCCCACATCTTGGGCTAAATTTATACATCTCATGTGAATAGAGCGAACAATTTTACAGTTATTTTCATTGTTATTTTAGGAATAAAATCTATTGTAAAAGTAGGCAAATTGTACATCAGGGTTATTCAAATCTTGTCCTGGAGAGCCAATGCACTGCAGCGTTTAGCTCTAACCCTGATCAAACACACTTATCTGTGATTTTCTTATGATCCTGAAGACACTGAATAGCATTCTCAGGTGTGTTTGATCAGGGTTAGAGCTAAACTCTTGGAATAAGAGAAAAACAGACTAATATTAGAGTATATGCCAATCTTCTAATGATGTAGCAAGTACATTGGGTGTTATGGGAAGTGTTCCCGTTTCCGGTTTACTTATTTAATGCAGCCTAAAAATCCTTTAACACATTTGGATATTAGAAGCGTATTAGTGTGTTATGTGTAAGCCAAGTTAAAGAGATGGGTCTTTAATCTAGGTTTAAAATGCAAGAGTGTGTCTGCCTTTCGAACAATGTTAGGTAGGTTATTCCAGAGTTTAGGCGCTAAATAGGAAAAGCATCTGCAGCCGCAGTTGATTTTGATATTCTGGGTATTATCAAATTGCCTGAGTTTTGAGAATGCAGCGGATGTGGAGGACTATAATGTAACAAGAGCTCGTTCAAATACTGAGGTGCTAAACCATTCAGGGCTTTATAAGTAATAAACAAAATTTTAAAAACTATATGATGTTTGATAGGGAGCCAGTACAGTGTTGACAGAACCAGGCTAATATGGTCATACTTCCTGGTTCTAGTAAGAACTTTAGCTGCTGCATTTTGGACTAACTGAATTTGTTTATTAAGCATGCAGAACATCCAACCAGTAAAGCATTACAATAATCTAACCTTGAGGTCATAAACGCATGGATTAACATTTCTGCATTTGACATTGAGAGCATAGGCTGTAATTTAGATATATTTTTGAGATGGAAAAATGCAGTTTTACAAATGCTAGAAACGTGGCTTTCTAAGGAAAGATTGCTATCAAATAGCACACCTAGGTTACTAAATGATGATAAAGAATTGACAAAGCAACCATCAAGTCTTAGACAGCATTCTAGGTTATTACATGCAGAGTTTTTAGGTCCTATAATTAACACCTCTGTTTTTTCAGAATTTAGCAGTAAGAAATTACTCGTCATCCAGTTTTTTATATTGACTATGCATTCCGTTAGTTTTTCAAATTGGTATTACCAGCATAACAGTGAAAGCTAACACTGTGATTCCTGATGATATCTCCCAAGGGTAACATGTAAAGCGTGAAGAGTAACGGCCCTAGTACTGAGCCTTGAGGCACTCCATACTGCACTTGTGATCGATATGATACCTCTTCATTCTAAAAAGAAAACAAAAGAGATTCAAAGCAGGATTCATTCTTTGTTGACCCAGAGACTGTCTGTTCATCCTCTAAGAAATGCACTTTAATGTAGAACATAAATGTGGTTGAAGTGTAAAGGGCTGAGATTATTTATAATATTGTCTTGGAGGCTTTCTGTAATGCTTTTGTGATTGTATTATACTGTGTTTATATTAAAATGCATTGTTTTTCTACAAAATCTTTCTCTGCAGTTTTCTTGTAAATACTTGTAAAAAAACATACTTTTAACATACTAATTTGTATTATTTAATTATAAAGAACACAATACATGTTCCCCTTCTTGAACTGCCACCTTAACGTGGTGGAGGGGTTTGAGTATCCGAATGACCCTAGGAGCTATGTTGTCCGGGGCTATATGCCCCTGGTAGGGTCTCCCAAGGCAAACAGGTCCTAGGCGACGGGTCAGACTAAGAGCGGTTCAGAAACCCCTTATGAAGAGATTAAATCATAGGACCGTGACGTCGCCCGGTATGGCACAGCCGGGGCCCCACCCTGGAGCCAGGCCAGGGGTTGGGGCTCGTATGCGAGCGCCTGGTGGCCGGGCCTCCCCCCACGGGGTCCGGCCGGGCTCAGCCCGAAGGAGCGACGTGGGGCCGCCTTCCCGTGGGCTCACCACCTACAGGAGGGACCGTAAGGGACTGGTGCTTAGAGAATCGGGCGGCAGTCGAAGGGGGGGTGCCTCGACAGCCCGATCCCTGGACACGGAAACTAGCTCTGGGGACGTGGAACGTCACCTCACTGGCGAGGAAGGAGCCCGAGATTGTGCGTGAGGTTGAGAGGTTCCGACTAGCGATAGTCGGGCTCACCTCTATGCACAGCTTGGGCTCTGGAACCACACTCCTCGAGAGAGGATGGACTCTTCACCACTCTGGAGTTGCCCATGGTGAGAGGCGGTGGGCTGGTGTGGGTTTGCTTATAGCCCCCCAGCTCAGCTGCCATGTGTTGGAGTTTACCCCGGTGAACGAGAGGGTCGCTTCCCTGCGCCTTCGGGTCGGGGATAGGTCTCTAACTGTCGTTTGTGCCTACGGGCCGAACGGCAGTGCAGAGTACCCGGCCTTCTTGGAGTCTCTGGGAGGGGTGCTGGAAAGTGCTCCGACTGGGGACTCCGTCGTTTTACTGGGGGACTTCAACGCCCACGTGGGCAACGACAGTGACACCTGGAGGGGCGTGATTGGGAGGCCTCCCTGGGAAAGTCTATGCCAGGGTACTGGAGAGGAGAATCCGGCCAATAGTAGAACCTCGGATTCAGAGGAACAGTGTGGTTTTCGTCCAGGCCGTGGAACACTGGACCAGCTCTATACCCTCTACAGGGTGCTGGAGTGTTCATGGGAGTTTGCCCAACCAGTCCACATGTGCTTTGTGGATTTGGAGAAGGCATTCGACTGTGTCCCTCGCGGTGGCCTGTGGAGGGTGCTCCGGGAGTATGGGGTCCGGGGCCCTTTGCTAAGGGCTATCCGGTCCCTGTACGACCGAAGCAGGAGCTTGGTTCGTATTGCCAGCAGTAAGTCAGACTTGTTCCCGGTGCGTGTTGGACTCCGGCAGGGCTGCCCTTTGTCTCGATTTCGTCTCTGCTCTTTGCGGATGATGTTGTCGTGTTGGCCTCATCAAGCCAGGACCTTCAGCATGCACTGGGACGGTTTGCAGCCGAGTGTGAAGCGGCTGGGATGAGAATCAGCACCTCCAAATCCGAGGCCATGGTCCTCAGTCGGAAAAGGGTGGCATGCCCACTTCAGGTTGGTGGAGAGTTCCTGCCTCAAGTGGAGGAGTTTAAGTATCTTGGGGTCTTGTTCACGAGTGAGGGAAGGATGGAACGGGAGATTGACAGACGGATCGGTGCAGCTTCTGCAGTAATGCGGTCGATGTACCGGTCTGTCATGGTGAAGAAAGAGCTGAGCCGCAAGGCAAAGCTCTCGATTTACCGGTCAATCTACGTTCCTACTGTCACCTATGGTCATGAGCTTTGGGTCATGACCGAAAGGACAAGATCCCGGATACAAGCGGCCGAAATGAGCTTTCTCCGCAGGGTGGCTGGGCGATCCTTTAGAGCAGTGGTTCCAACCTTTTTCAACTCGCGGCCCACACATCCAAACATATATGTTTGCGCGGCCCACTGCAAAAAAAATAAATAATAATAACTGACCCCGCTATTGTACGGTTGATAACTTAGTACTCAGAAGCTTGATTGTTAACTGTATTTATTGAATGAACTAGGGCTGTGCGATATGGGGAAAAAAACATCGCGATTTCTTTGATCAATTTTGATATTTCGATTTTAATCACAATTTTGACGCACACATATATGCTTTACAGTCATAAATGCATTCAGGATGAATTTGAAACATATTTCCAAAAGAAAACCAATTAGAGCTTTATCAAAAAGTTGTAGTCTAACGTCTCTAGAACAGACATAAGTCAAAATAATCACTAAAGGTGTAACAAGATTTATAGACTTATGGCAAAAAATAAATAAAATATAAATATATACAGTTATGTGTGCGGTGCAGAAGCAGCAGAGAGAGTGCATTAATGTAACGCGAAAGCACGTTAAAATAATGCACGAGAGCGAATCTCTCCGCTCGCACGCAGATTTCCTTTTGCTCTGTCACAAAACCAGACGTGCTTGCTCAGATACACGCTGCTCTCACCCGGAGAGAGTGTGCGCACTTAAAACGTTTCTCATCACACTTAAACTGCGTCCTGTGCACTCACAACTCTCTCTATGCTCATGTGCTAGATATTAATTTTCGCACGTTTTTATTTAAAGCCTTTTACCTCATGCAGTGTGAACGCTCTGATCCGTTAACATGGGCTCGGAAAAAAGGCGCATCGCAGACAGTGTGTGAACCTGGAGTTAGGCATGTGCCCAGTCTGTTCTGTTCTCGCAGTAGGCGCTGCATTCTGATTGGATCAGATAGCATAATGCGGGAGGTCAGAGCCGCGGAAAATCTTGCTATAAAGCGATTTAGAAATCGCGCAGGCTCAAATCGTTATTTTATGACGATTTCTATTAATCGCACAGCCCTAGAATGAACTGGCAATGAACAGAAAATAACTCGGACTGGCACCGCTCAGCAAAACGGGAAAACCAGATCCAGGCAGAGCTCGGCAGCGGGTAGACAGTCAGCGGAGCAAGCAGTCAGGGAACATGTTGACAGCATTTATGCATGTTTGAATTTGTTGTTCTGTAGCATATGCAGCAAAAATATCTAAGATAAATTGGCGGTTTATTCTTAAACCAATCAGCAAGCTTCAATAGTGGAAGCATAATTACAGTTTAATATTTATTTTTTGTTATTTAATTATATATATGAAATATATTATTATTTATTTTATTAGTAATTGGCGGCCCACCTACAATACCATCGGCCCACAGGTTGAAAACCACTGCCTTAGAGATAGGGTGAGAAGCTCAGTCACCTGGGAGGAGCTCAGAGTAGAGCCGCTGCTCCTCCACATCGAGAGGGGTCAGCTGAGGTGGCTCGGGCATCTGTTCCGGATGCCTCCTGGACGCCTTCCCGGGAAGGTGTTCCGGCGCGTCCCACTGGGATGAGACCCCGGGGAAGACCTAGGACACGCTGGAGAGACTATGTCTCCCGGCTGGCCTGGGAACGCCTCGGTGTCACCCCAGAAGAGCTGGAGGAAGTGTCTAGGGAGAGGGAAGTCTGGGGTTCTCTGCTTAGACTGCTGCCCCCGGGACCCAGCCCCGGATAAGCGGAAGAAGATGGATGGATGGATGGACAATACATGTTTTCTTTCATCGTGCAACATCTCTGTATGTTGCACAAAAAAATAAATTACAATGAAGTGTTCATGCAAGCATGGTCATTCTCAAAGTTCATACATAATATAAGATTGGGTGGAGAGAAACAATATATACTAAGTGTGATAAAACAACAATATTCTGTATTCACAAAATGTTCACACCTGAGAAATAGCTGCCTTTACACTATCACCACTCATAAAACTAATTATTTCTTTTTAGTATTAGCACTGTTTAAAATGTTCTTTCTGTGTATCCACAAAAAAAAATTAAAAGCTGCTTGGTCTGCAAAGTGCAAAGAAGAGTAACGGCCCTAGTACTGAGCCTTGAGGTACTCCATACTGCACTTTTGATCGATATGATACCTCTTCATTCACTGCTACGAAATGATGGCCCATCATAAAAGTACGATATAAACCATGCTAATGCACTTCCATTAATGCCAGCAAAGTGTTCTAGTCTATGCAAAAGAATGTTGTGATCAATAGTGTCCAATGCAGCAATAAGATCCAATTGCACTAATAGAGAAATACAACCATGATCAGATGATAAGAGTAGGTCATTTGTAACTCTAAGGAGAGCAGTCTCAGTAGTATGATAGGGTCGAAATCCTGACTGGAAATCCTCACAAATACCATTTTTTCCTCTAAGAAGGAATATAATTGTGAGGATACTACCTTTTCTAGTATCTTAGACAGAAAAGGGAGATTCGAGATCGGTCTGTAATTAACTAGCTCTTTGGGGTCAAGTAGTGTTTTTTTTTTTTTTTTTTTTTTTTGATGAGATAGCCAGTTTTAAGGTTTTGGGGATTATCCTAATGACAATGAGGAATTAATAATAGTCTATGACTAGAGGATCTATGACTTCTGGAAGCACCTCTTTTAGGAGCTTAGATGCAATAGGGTCGAACATACATGTTGTTGTTTATACAGTTCTTCCTCTCCTATAGTAGAGAATGAGTGGAACTGTTCCTCAGGGGATCTATAGTGCACTGTCTGATGCGATACTGTAGCTGATGGCTGCATGGTTACAATTTTATCTTTAATAGTATCGCTCTTAGAAGTAAAGTAGTTCATAAAGTCATTACTGCTGTAATGTTGGGAAATGTCAACACTTGTTGATGCTTTATGGAAGAGGATGATCCAGTGGACGGGATGATCTCCAGGACAGGCTGCGCTGAGCTGCACTATGCTCTTCAGGACTGTATGGCTGACACACAGTGCTGCACAATAAAACATTCATCTCGCCCTCCTGAAAAAAAAAGGTTTACTGTGAAGATTTTCTTTCAAGAGTGCATTGAAATTTTTCATGATTCATGATTGTGTAGTTCATTTTAATGTACAGTATGTTTATATGCTTAAAAAAACATGGTTACTACACTTTTACTATAATAAAACCATGATAAATTTTTGTAAGACTATTATGTTATCTGCTTGCATTCCTTTCCAAATACATTTGTAATGAGCACTACACAAACACCACTGCTTTTTAAAAAAACATGTTTTACACAACGTTTTTGTCTCATACAGTATGTCTAGTTATGTCTTCATGATTAAGAACTTTGGTCTATTAGAAGATATATTTTGTCTTTATACCTTTGTTTAAACTTTTTTTTTTTTTAACACTGTGACCGTTTGAAGGCTGCAACAACACGCTACTCACATTTTACGTGCTTCTCTTGAGTTCTGATGCTCCCCGTAGACTGGTTACCACTCTCAATGCAAGCATCTTCTCTAATATAATATAATATAATATAATATAATATAATATAATATAATAATATAATATAATATAATATAATATAATATAATAAATATAATATAACTACATAAAATTATATTAAAACCTTCTTACACATTAATATATTATCCTTTAGTTTCTTTAATGTTTTTGCATACAAATAATTTTTCAATTTAGACTGCCATTATTGAAGCTTAACATTTTTGTAAGTTAATTCCGATTTTGAAATAAAATTTTCTTCGTCGTGTCATTAAAGCTACAAAAAAAGATCCACACTAAATCAGTGCAAATATTTTTATTTGAGCACTGTGATGGTAAATTCTGATCACATATGAGGATTTTGTATAATTATTTTATAATATCTTCACATCCGATCCTGTTCAAGTGGACATTTGTGAAATGATCAGTTATAATCAAAGTATATAGCTTTTTCTGATATTTATATGCAATTAAGGACATCGTCTTTCATACAATCATAAAACAAACAAAAACATAAAGGACAAAATGTGAAAAGACAAGCACCTATATTTATTTTCTCTGTTTCACATTTCTTTTTATAACAGTGTTTACCTTGCTGCGTTTGTAGAGTTCTTTTATGGATTGCATGACCTCCTCTGTCTTTAGAGCGTATATGATGGGATTCAGCATAGGGGGTATTATTTGTGTCAGTGAATTGTTAATAATCCGAGTGTTTAGATCAATAGATGTTGAGAAGGATTTAACATTTACACTTAAAATTGGGAGATAAGAAATAGCCACTAACACAAGATGTGAGGTGCAGGTTTTCATGGCTTTAATGCGATCAGCACCATGAGCAATCTTAAGCAATGCTGCAGCAATGCACAAATATGAGAGGCTTATCAATATCACTGGCAGACAAATTAGGAGACCAAATAAAATATATACCATTAGATAATTTATGGAATTACTGTTACAGGAAAGACTGATGACGGGGCCGTGATCACAGAAATAGCTATTGACCACAGTAGATCCACAAAAAGAGAGTCTGTTGACTAATCCCACAAGTACAGCAAATAAAGTCATAGAAAAAATCCACATACCACCTATAATGAGTGACATTGATGTTTTGGTAATAACTGCATGATACCGTAGAGGAAAACAAATAGCAACCAGTCTGTCATAAGCCAAGGCAAGAAGTGTCAAAGACTGAATGTTCATGAAATGAAACACAAAAAACATATTCATCAAGCATGCTTCATATGAAATGTCCTGGTGCTCAAATAAAAACATGTCTATGAGTTTTGGAATCAAAGCCGAGCTTCCACACAGACCGGAAAGGGCCATATTAAAGACTGCAATGTATTTGGCTGTGTGAAGTCTGCGGGCCAAATATATGATACACATGATAAATGAATTCCCCAAAACGGTCACAGCATATACAAAACACAAAAACACATAGTAGTATTTTGCATGTGGGATATTAGAAAAGCCATTGATGAAGAATGTTGCAGGGCGAACAAAGGTCACATTTGCAGAGTTTGAATGCATTGAAGTCAAGCTGCCTGTTGTGAGGATTGTTGTGTTACCTGTGATAAAGAACTCTTTTTAGAACACTCAATAACAGACTATTAAAATAATAATTTCAGTGTATCAGTCAATATTGCTTGGCACTATGATTCCTATCAGCCTCCCTAAACAATTATTCTGAATAAATACAGTACAGTGTGTCTAAATATTACAATACAGATTAATATGGTAAGGATTTCTGTATATAGTTTACATTAAATTTAAACAAAATCAGACTGGCACAAGATTAAAGATGCTGCACTTACAGTTTATACTTCAAGTATCACAAAACAAACACTTTCATATTTAGTTATTTTATAATTATTTTAAAGAATTCAATACAAAAATCACACTGCTACTAACATTATAACTGGAACACAGTAGTGTGTTTAGTATAGTAAAACATGATTTTCATAATTTCATCATCATCATTTTATTTTTTATTCTTTTTTGATAAGCATTTTCACAGACATCAAGTCCTTTGTCATGATAAGGTTAAGCACTGAAGAAAGCATAGATGTCAGATAAATAATAATTATAGTGTTGGTGCTTAAAAGGACATGAAAGACATTTGTTAAGCAGATGGGCACATCAAATACAGCCACTACCATTAAATGAGCAGTACATGTCTTTTTGGCTCTTTGACAGTCGTGTGGAGTTGTGAACAATGTTATAGCTATGCATGTATATGAAAAGATAATACAAAAAACTGGAAACACAATGATCACCTGAAACAGAACACGCATGCTGACGCAGCTTGGGAAATTTGACCCGAGATCACAGAAATGAATGATTATGACACTAGTTCTGCAAAATGAAAGTCTGCTCATGATTGTGTGCATTAGTGCTAGCATCAACATAGCAGCAATTATAACAAGCATTGATCTGTTGGTTACAATCACATGATACCTAATAGCTACTAATCTGTCAAAAGACAGAAAAGTGAGAGTTAGGGAATGAACTAAAACAAATAACTTATTGGAGAGTATGTTACACAAGCAAAATCCATACGAGATCAACTGATTCCCAAACAAAACTGCATACAGTTGCTGAGGGATTTTAGTAATACTCTCAAAAGTGTCTGTCAATGATAAATTAAAGACAGAGATATATTTAGGAGTGTGAAGATTTCTGTCCATAATGATAACAAACATGAGACAGGTGTTTCCTAGAAAAGAAATAAAGTAGGCAATTAACAGGAATAAATAAAAGTATCTCATGTGAGGCATACCAGAGAATCCAGCAGACAGGAAGGAAATATTCCTGCTTCCAGTGACCTCTTGAATCATCTTTTTTTCATCCTGTCTGGGCAGAAATGCAGAATGAGAAAAGGTTTAAAACCAATATTAATGTTAATGAATAGTTAATATGATATACTTACAGTAAGGTCTTATGGATGTTAGCCTGGCATGCAGGGTCTCTGTAATGCATTATATACTGAATGAAGAGATGTCAATCCCTTCAGCCTATCACTATAACATTCTCCACCAATGGCACACCTCTATAAAGCGGTCATCCTGCCAATCAAATTACAGCTCTGACAACAATGTCAAAGACAGGTAGTGTATTGTTCTAGGTTGTACAACCATTATTTCTAGGCCCACATCTTGGGCTAAATTTAAACATCTCAGGGGAATAGAGTGAAAAATGTAACTAATACACAGAACTAATATCGAACAAAGAAACACAATATATCACTATATATCACCAGCTGATTGGTTACATTAATAATTGCAAACATCTTTTGTATTACAAGTTTTTTTAAATGTTTAATATGAAAATGGAGGCATTATTTAGTTAAATATGGATTAATGTGCATGCATTTCCAGAATAGAGATCTGAATATTCAAAATGTCATTTTGTTTACATATTACAGATCAGGGTTGGAGCTAAACTCTGCAGCGCATTGGCCCTCCAGGACAATATTTGAATAACCCTGTTGTAAACAAAATCCTTTGTATATCCATCAGAATATAGATAGGAATTACATTTGGTGAATGCAAGATTTGTGGCTCAGTGCATGAGAGAAAAGAAAAACAAAAATCATTTTGAGAAATAGGCCTTTAAGGATATGTATTATAAATGGCTCATCGGATGCCCATTTTTCACACGTTCATATGATTCTTTAGGGTCTTAATGAAAACTCTGTGACATCGTTTGGTTAAAATTTCTCAGAGGTAGTGTAAAAAACACCTTTTTCGGTGTTCGACCGAAGGCTTCAACCGGTGGCGATCGGCCTGGGCCTTGGTGCGCAACCCCACCTGGAGAAGAGTCACCCTGGCTGTTCTCCAGATGTCCCTGCACCTCTGGACGAATTCGTGAGCAGAGGGGACCGCGACTTCGGATTCCAAACTGGGAAAAATAGGTGGCTGGTACCCTAAACTACAATCAAATGGAGATAGGCCCATGGACGACACTAGTAATGAGTTATGCACGTACTCAACCCAATAGATCTGCTGGCTCCAAGAGGACGGATTCTGTGACACCAAACATCGCAACCCTCGTTCCAACTCTTGGTTGGCCCTCTCCGTCTGACCGTTACTCTGGGGATGGAAACCCGAGGAAAGACTAACACTCGCCCCAACAATCGACAAAACTCTCTCCAAAATTTGGATATAAACTGGGGACCCCTGTCAGAGACAACGTCCATCGGGAGGCCATGAATATGAAAAACGTGGTCAATGACAGCAACCGCTGTTTCTCTGGCAGAAGGTAATTTGGGCAGAGGGATGAAATGAGTAGCCTTCGAGAACCTGTTCACCATGGTTAAAACTACCGTGTTGCCCTGGGAGGCAGGGAGGCCTGTGACAAAATCACAGTAAATCCTAGAAAGGGGACAGACTTTCTGCATGAAAAACGCATTTCTCCGCCTTGACAAAAAGCCCATTTTCTAACAGCCTCTGAAGCACTCGCCTGACGTGCTGAATGTGTTCCTGAAGAGACGAAGAAAATATCAATATGTCATCCAGGTAAACATATAGAAATTGATCGGCCTTGTCTCTCAGCACATCGTTAACTAGTGCCTGGAAGACCGCAGGGGAGTTGGACAGGCCGAAATGCATGACCAAGTATTCAAATTGCCCCCTGGGGGTGTTAAAAGCGGTCTTCAACTCATCTCCCTCCCTGATGCGGACCAAATGATGCGTTCTGAAGGTCCAACTTTGTGAATATGGAGGCCCCCTGCAGTCTCTCGAAAGCTGAAGATATCAACGGCAAGCGATAGGTGTTCTTTACCATGATGTTGTTCATCCCTCGATAGTCAATACAAGGATGCAGGGTACCATCCTTCTAACCCACAAAGAAGAATCCCGCCCCTGCAGGAGAAGCGGAAGGGCGGATGAGTTTGGCTGCTAGAGAATCAGAAATATATTTCTCCATGGCCTCCCTCTCTGGAGCAGAAAGTGAGTATAGCCTGCCCTTAGGAGGAGACGTACCTGGCAATAACTCTATGGCATAGTCATACGGACGATGTGGAGGAAGAGAAGCAGCCTGGGACTTACTGAACACTTCCCTCAGGTCGAAGTACTCCTTAGGCACGTTAGACAGATCCGTCTGCTTCTCCTGCAACACAGAACGAGACACAGAACAACAAGCAGACACCAAACAAGACGCATGACAATTCTCACTCCAAGATAGTGTTCTGCCGCCAGTTTATGTGAGGGTTATGTAGTGTGAGCCAGGGGTGTCCCAAAACCACTGGAGCACCAGCAGAGTCAATGAGGAGGAAATGAATCTCCTCCACATGGTTGCCAGACGTGACGAAATTCACCGGTCCAGTAGAGTGTGTGATCGAGGACAGTAGCTGACCACCCAGAGCGTTGATAGTGATGGGAGGCTTGATGGAAATGAGGGGGATCCCGGGTTGGCGGGCCAGGCCTTGATCCATGAAACTTCCCTCCGCCCCAGAGTCCACCAAAGCCTCACACTGATGATGAGAGATGGACCACTGCAGTCTCACCGGGAGGAGCGTTGATTCGCAGGAGGATTCGCATAGGGAAATGCCACCCGTCAGTAACCTCCCTGCTACTGACGGGCCCTGACTTTTACCGGGCATTTAGTTGCGAAATGACCTGCTGCTCCACAATACAAACACAGACCCTGCGTTCTTCTGTGCTCCTTCTCCTCTCGGGAAAGGCGAGCTCTGCCCACCTGCATGGGTTCGGGATCGAGTGCGGTACTGACCGTATCGCAAGGAGGAAAGGGGGGACGAGCCTCCATTTTTGGTACCCGGTCTCTGAGTCGCAGACCATCTCGATGTTGCAACCTTGCATGCACTCAAATGGCCAAGTCAATCAATCCATCCAATGCAGTCGGTAAGTCCAGAGTGTAAATCTCGTCTTGGATATGGTCATCCAACCCATGCAGAAACATGTCCCACTGTGCCTCGTCGTTCCAACTGCAATGCCAGCGTCTGGAACTCGATGGGGTAGTCTGCCACCAACCTGTTGTGTTGTCGTAGATCCGCCAGTACCCTGGCCGCATCTCTGCCAGAAACAGCCCAATCGAACACCTTCATGAGTTCACTACTGAAAGCTTGGAACGACTCTAGACACCGATGTCGCTGCTCCCATACTGCTGTTCCCCACAGCGCCGCTTTACCTGATAGCGGCGTGATGACGAGTGCAACCTTGGATTCCTCCATGGGAATTGATGAGGCCTGCAGAGTGAAGAACAGTGAACATTGAGTCAGAAATGCACAACAGAGGTTGGCTGGTGGGTAAAATGGCGGATGGTGTAGGCACAGTGGGCACGTGGACAGGCTCGACTCTCAGCTGTTGTATCTGGGTGGTGAGATCTGAGACCTAAAATGAAAGGTTAAAGGCAGTTCATCATTGAATTCTGTGATGTCATAATCTCAGTTCAGTTTAAATAGTACCTGTGCAATCATTTGCAATCAAGTCAATGATATCGCTGTAAATGAAGTGACCCCAACTAAGCAAGCCAGTGCGACAGCTGCAAGGAACCAAAACTCCATCGGTGACAGAATAGAGAAAAAACCTTGAAAGAATCTATGCTCAGCCTCTGACCAGATGAAACCAGCAGTTCAGTTCCAGGCTGCAGCAAAGTCAGATTGTGCAGAAGAATCATCTGTTTCCTGTTGTCTTGTCCCGGTGGTCTTCTGAGACAAGGTCTTTACAGGGGATCTGCATCTGGTGCTCTAGTTGTCCTGGTCTCCGCTGTCCTTCAGAGCTGTAGAGGTCCTCTCTAGTTGCTGATCCACCATTTGGTCTGGATACGTACTGGATCCGGGTGACTGCAGTGACCCTCTGATCTGGATACAGACTGGATCTGGTGGCTACGGTGACCTCGGAATAAGAGAGAAACAGACTAATATTAGCGTATATGCCATTCTTCTAATGATGTAGCAAGTACATTTGGTGTTATGGGAAGTGTTCCCGGTTCCGGTGTACCTATTTAATACAGCCTAAAAATCATTTAACAGATGTGGATATTAGAAGCGTATTAGTGTGTTATGTGTAAGCCAGGTTAAAGAGATGGCTCTTTAATCAAGGTTTAAATTGCAAGAGTGTGTCTGCCTTAGAGCTTAGATTCTCTGCCCGAGCCCGAGCCCGAGCCCGCGATATTTCCCGCCACCGTCCTCGGGCCGGGTCGGGTCGGGCCCTTGATAAAGCACGTCACGTGTCATGCGCAGCGTCTCGTCCACTCGCAGTATCGCATCACACCTGCTGTGCATGCTGTACTATTCAGTAGAATAAGTGCAACATGGAGCTTGAAGAAGCAAAGAAAAAAATTAAAACAGGAGAATTAACTTTGAGCAAGTTTGGAGCAAAATCGGAGGTATGGAAACATTTTAAACTAGTCGTGGGAAGTGACAACATATGTGTTGGCTTTGTCTCGTGCATTAAATGTGGCACGCATATATATATATAGCTGCGCAGCTCCCCCGTAGCCTAAATGATGTAGCACAGCAGCACCTGCGGTAAAAAAAAAAAAAAACTGGCACCGCCCCTGGTTATAACGGCCCACATATTAAAAATGGTCGGGTTTAAATCGGGCTCGGGCTCATAATTACAGTGAACGTGTCGGGCCGGGCTGGGCTAGGACACAACGTGCTCGGGCTCGGGTAGGGTCGGGCTTGATTTGTTGGGCCCGATCTAAGCTCTAGTCTGCCTCCCTAACAATGTTAGGTAGGTTATTCCAGAGTTTAGGCGCTAAATAGGAAAACGATCTGCAGCCGCAGTTGTATATTCTAGGTGTTTGATATTCTAGGTATTATCAAATTGCTTGAGTTTTGAGAATGCAGCGGATGTGGAGGACTATAATGTAAAAAGAGCTTGTTCAAATACTGAGGTGCTAAACCATTCATAAAAGTACGATATAAACCATGCTAATGTACTTCCATTAATGCCAGCAAAGTGTTCTAGTCTATGCAAAAGAATGTTGTGATCAATATTGTCGAATGCAGCACTAAGATCCAATTGCACTAATAGAGAGATACAACCATGATCAGATGATAAGAGTAGGTCATTTGTAACTCTAAGGAGAGCAATCTCAGTACGATGATAGGGTCCAAACCCTGACTGGAAATCCTCACAGATACCATTTTTCTCTAAGAAGGAATATAATTGTGAGGATACTACCTTTTCTAGTATCTTGGACAGAAAAGGGAGATTTGAGATCGGTCTGTAATTAACTAGCTCTTTGTTGTCATGTGTTTTTTTTTTTTTTTTTTTTTTTTGATGAGCGGCTTATTAACATCCAGTTTGAAGGTTTTGGAGACTTATACTAATGACAATGAGGAATTAATAATAGTCAGAAGAGGATCTATGACTTCTGGAAACACCTCTTTTAGGAGCTTAGATGCAATAGGGTCGAACATACATGTTGCTGGTTTAGATGATTTAACAAGTGTAGCAATACGTGGCCGTCTAGTAGTGACTACGCCACCCCGAATTACCGGGGAAATAATCTAATAAATAGGACACAAGTCCGTTTACTCAGGAGAGGCAAGAGACGTGAGTTCACATTGAAACAGGCAATTTTTATTAAAGAAAGCAATTAAACAAATAACACAATCAATTGTGTCATTTCGTAATCAAAAAGGCAACCAAAACAAAAAGAATATGATCACTGCAGGGGCTGAGACCACAGAGAAGCAGGCTAGCTATAGCTGCATATGGCAATCAAACACACTTTGAAGAATCACTCCACTACAAAATAGTGATAAAAAGTCACACCACACTTATAACCCCTACTTAGGGTGAAGGCCTGCAGCTAAAACCACCAGCCTGCCTCCAGGAAAACCCAGCTCCTGCAGAATACAGAAAAGAAATAAATATAAAAATGATTAGAGATAAACCAAATCACAATGAGACAAATAATGAAAACAAAAATCAAATTATAAGATAAATGGTCATCTATAATAAAGACAAAGAAAATAAATATAAACCATTCAAACGGTCACAACACAAAAATCACACAATCAGTCCAACCTACACAAATGATGGGACCAGTTTGGTAGGCTAATTATCACTCCATGTAATAAATCACAGGTATTTAACAGTGATGATCATGCGGCTAAGGACTGGTAACAAAACCAGCCACATTCATACAACATAAACATATTGCCTGAGCAATAGATAAAGTGGAGTCCAGCAGTGATATTCGGCTTCCACAAAGCAGCAAACGTGGCTCAATGAAGCATGGATTGCTGACAGCAAGTTGCTAAAGTAGCTGCTCAGCCTGGCTTTAACACGGGCAAAAGAGAACTCCTAAACACAAATATTCATTAACTATCTAATTAAAAACAGTTGCAGATTAAAAGAAACGATCGTAAATGTACTCACCCTGATTCAATTTCGGCGCGCGCACACAAACAATCACAGGCACACGGAAATCATATGACAGTCATTTGATGTTAGTGAGTCAATAAACAGCTGATACTCCGACGCAGCTATGAGGAGACGTCACACCAATGGGAGACCGAAGGCACGCCACACTAAAACGCATTGCAGGTCGCTCAAACAAACAAACTACACAAAGTTAAAAACTAACATTAGAACTTACCACAATGTGAGTGTCGCCACGAGAACGTGCACAGCCTCGATGGCCGAGTGTCACACTAAACAGATACAGATGAAGGCACAATGAAACATCACTTAATACTAACATCAAAACAACCGGCTACACGGCTAACACACATACCTCCACGGTCTCTTGGAATGAATGACAAAGGGGCGGGCTTTCAATGACGTATCCCAGGGAGCATCCAAAGAGTCTATATACCCCAAGGGGCAGAACCCTATTGGCCATATATGTAATGAGGGTGACGTGGCAACGAGTCACTCACTTCACCACATTTTACCCACCCTTTTGTGTCGTCGCCCCGACGATAGACTACCAATCACTACGTATTAGTCCCAAGGCCTAAACAACCTAGAAGTTATGCTGGATATAGACCCTGGAACACACGGGACATCCCTCACACTCTCCACTGATCGAGGAAGATGGTAAATATTAGGGTGTTGACCAGCAGTAGCTCGTCTCGTTCGTCGTACTGCTCCAACACCATCTCCCTCTCTTTGAACTGGCTGAGGAATAGACACCCCTGCCTGGCTCGAATCAACATCCGGTGCCAACTCACCAGTTACAGAGGGAGCAGACACTATTGGAGGTGGCCCCACCATTTCCGGCGGCGGTGATGCCGGTGGCTGGCACCTAGATACGGCTGCTGGTTGTAATGCTACGGTTTGGCCTGACCCAGCCTGCCAATTGTCAGAAACGGCCACCCAAAGGTCTACTTCCTCTACATCCCCCAATGACGACGGCGTCCCTACTAAAGGGCTGTCAGAAGATACAACTCTTGGAGATTCTCGTTGGATACGAGTCCTCATTGACGAACGATGAACGTGCCGGATCTTACTCAGGTCGTCCGTAGGTGCCACAGCATATACAGACCCTCCATCTATAGGAGCTCTCACAATCTGATACACCACTGAGCTCCACAGGTCCTGAATTTTATGACGGCCTCTCACGCTGTGATCCCGGAGATAAATCAGCTGACCCTCCCTCAGTGGTGCATCGCGAGCGTGTTGGTCATGCAGTCTCTTACGTCGCTCAGCGGCAACCTTCAAACGCCCTCGTGCCCCTTCAAATGCCACATGCATCCTAGCTTGATGCTCTACCATCCACTCATGGACCCCACCCCCTCCAGATTCCTGGACCCTACCCAACAGAAAATCCACAGGGAGTCTAGGCTCCTGACCAAACATCAGGAGATATGGAGACTCACCTGTACTCTGGTGAGGGGTGGTGTTGTAACAGAACAAGATCTGCGGAAGGCAAGATGCCCAGTCCCGTTTACGGGAGGTCGGCAGAGTGCGAAGAAGGTTATGAAGGGTTCGATTGAACCGTTCACACTGGCCGTTGCCTGCCGGATGATAAGGTGTAGTTCGAGATTTTTCGATCCCATAGAACCTACAGAGTTGTTTCATAAGGGCAGACTCGAAATTCCGGCCCTGGTCGGAGTGAATACGACCTGGAACCCCAAACCTGAAAAACCACTCGGTCACCAAAGCCTGTACTACGGTCTCAGCTCGCTGATCTCTAGTGGGGACAGCCAGAGTAAATTTACTGAACACGTCCGTTAACACCAACACATTCTCATGTCCAGAACTGGAGGGCTCAAGCAGGGTAAAATCGATAGCTAGGATTTCATTTGGCCTAGACGCCAACACATGACCCATAAAACCCCGAGCAGTTGGCTGGACGTCTTTAGCCAGCTGGCATCGTTCGCACTCCCGACACCACTGTGCCACTTCTGCCGACATCCCCGGCCAGTAACACCGCTGACGCACTAATTCAGTAGTGCGTTCAACACCCTGGTGTCCATGATGTTGATGCAACTCAGTCAAAACCTCATGCTTTAAAGCTGCCGGCAAAATCAACTGTAGCACCTCCTCACCCCCATCAGGGCGTGACACACGTCGATAAAGGACCCCATCCTTTTTTAAAAGACGGTCCCACTGCTGAAGCAATGTTAGAACAGACTTTGGGAGCTGCTGGCGCACCGCAGAGCTGGGAAAAGAACCCTGTTCCCAAAATGCCAAAACCTTCTGAATATCCGGATCCGCCTCTTGTAACAAACTCAAATCCTCAAGAGAAAAACTGGGCAATGCTGCAATTACTGCTTGATTCACCTGTACTACCGGTTCGGCCTCTGCCACCTGCCTTACCACAGCTGGAATTATGGTCCCCGGTAAGAAACTCTCCCGAATCTCCTGACAACCCAAATTCTGTCTAGAAAGAGCGTCAGCATTTCGGTTGCTCCTGCCAGAACGATACCGAACCTCAAAGTCAAACGCGGCCAACTGGGCCGCCCAACGTTGTTCGGTAGCTCCCAGTTTAGCAGATGTCAGGTGGCTAAGGGGATTGTTGTCAGTATAGACAAGGCACTTCTGACCCAATAGGTACTCCCTAAACTTCTCGGTCATTGCCCACTTGAGCGCCACAAATTCCAACTTCATGGAACTATAGTTAGTCATGTTGCGCTCAGTGGGCCTCAGGCCGCGGCTGGCATAAGCAATAAGGCGTACCTTACCCCCCTGCTCTTGGGAGAGGACGGCACCAAGCCCACTATGGCTTGCATCCACCTCCAAGATAAAGGGCCGGGAGAAGTCTGCATATGCCAACACGGGGGAAGTAGACAACCTGTTCTTTAACCCTTCAAAGCTTAGCTGACACTGTTCAGTCCAAGCACCAGCAAACCCCTGATCCCCTCTTTTTCTGGATCCCAAACCAGTACACACTGCAACCAGCTTATGTAGGGGTGCTGCCAATTTGGCAAACCCCTCCACAAAACGGCGATAGTAACTGGCGAAACCCAGAAACGAGCGCAACTCTGCCACATTAGATGGAATTCGCCAATCAGCTACCGCATCAATCTTCGCAGGGTCTGTTGATACCCCTTCAGCTGATATAACGTGGCCCAAATACTTCACCTCTCTTTGGAAAAACGCACACTTACCTAGCTTGACCTTAAGTCCTTCACGTTCTAACCTACTCAACACCACCTCCAACCGCTCCAGATGTTGTGCTACAGAGGTGGAAAATACTACCACATCATCCAAGTATAAGAGCAAGGATTGACACTGTTGGTCCCCGAACAGACGCTCCATTAACCTCTGAAAGGTGCCAGGGGCATTACACAAGCCAAATGGCATACGGTTCCACTCAAAGAGTCCAAAGGGTGTACAAAAAGCTGTCTTAAACCGATCTTTCTCTGTGACTGGAACCTGATTATACCCACTGGCCAAATCGAGGGTCGAAAAACATTTTGCACCACTCAGAGAATCAAGGGACTCGTCTATTCGGGGCAAAGGGAACGCGTCTTTCCTAGTCCTGGCGTTAAGCTGACGGTAGTCAACACACATGCGCAGTCCACCATCTTTCTTTTTAACCAGTACGATTGGTGAGGCATATGGACTACAGCTCTCTCGAATTATATCAGCCTCAAGCAACTGATTTATGTGGGCCTTTACCACCTCGTACTCCGATGGGGGTATGCGCCGGAAACGCTGCCGAATTGGAGTCTCATCCACCAAGGGGATATCATGTGAAATTAAATTTGTACAACCTAAATCCGTCTCCTGAGTAGAGAACACTGCCTGAAATCTACGGAGTAAAGACTTCACCTGACTCTGCTCTCCCTCTGACAAAATCGACAAGTCCATGGCCTCCACCTGCTCCTGCACAGTAGGTGCTACTTCTGCGCTTTGCGACCCCACAAGAGCAACAACCGGCTGGACCTCTGTAACACCTGTGGGTAAACTGATCACATAAACACTGCTCAACGTGCCCATAATTGACCGTGGATAGAGCACTACATCAGTCACACCAACATTAACAACAGGTATATAAGCTGTCCCTTGGCTCACCCGAACTACTGCAGGAGAAGCCAATAACCCAGCGGGCAAACCGGATTCAGGAGGCTCAAAGAGTACGGTTCCCGCAGAGAATTCATCAGAGCAAGTTGCCGGAACAAATTTAAGCATGCCCCCTGGGATACGGCAAGGCCTACGGCCCCGTACACGGACCTTACCTATATGGTTTGTGCCGGATACATTAACACTACAATATTGTAATGCTTGAGATACGAGTTGCGGAGCTTTAGACACATCAGGCAAGTTAAAGAGAGCGGGGCCATGTTGACTAAAGAGATCCTGGTAGCATCGTTTTAAAACATTCATTCCAAGGATCCCTGGAATCCGATCACACAAGCCACCAGGAGGATCTTTAACAACAAGAACCCCACAATTGGAAACGACTTGGCCACAGAGCTCAATATCCAGCTCTATGTAACCAATATAAGGAATGGCAAACCCGTTAGCGGCGCGAAGCTGTAACCACTGACATGACTTAAGTCGCTCCTGTCCCCATGTTGCAAATTGTCGCTGAAAAAAGCTTTCCGTAATGGTGGAGACCATTGAGCCGGTGTCAACCAAGCACGGCACCGATACTCCACCTATGGAAACAACAAGATGAGGACAGGACGACATTAAACTAGACGCCGCAACAGAACCCGTCGGTAAAACTGAGCCGGTAATGTCCCCAATCGAGCTGTGACTCCGCAGCTCGATGGGCACTAGTTTTCCGACTGCACGGAAGTAGATAACTGCCTATCTCCAGCAATAGGTACAGTGGAATGAGGAGCACGTTGAAGAACCCGCTCCTCATTACACTCTCGGGCAAAATGGCCTGGTTTTTGACACCTTCTACAGATTATAGGTCCACTACGAGGGACTCGATTACGCATCTCTGGGCCTGACAGTCGAGCGAAACTTTGAGTGAGGCGATTTAACTGCTCTTGCTGTGCTTTCAGCATTTCCCTTAACTCACCCAACTCAGACGTCTGGGGTGAACTACGAGCTACCACCCATGAATCTCCGTGAACGCCATACTGAATTCCATGTGCCACTGGAACGGATAAACTTCGGGCCCTCACACCCCCCGGCATCCCTTCCTGCTCCCATCGTAGGGCTTCACTCCTCACCTCTAATAAAGTAGAATTGGGCTGTCGGCGCACCAGCTGTTTAAGCTCACGTCTCAACATACTGTTATTGACATATTCAACGAACTGATCACGTAACAACATTTCAGCATTTGCCATTACGTTCGGTGACTGTTGCTTAACCTTCTCCAGCAGACTCATCAAGGCGAGGGAAAACTCCAAGAGTGTTTCCCCCTCCTGTTGTCTTCGGGAGAAGAAAGCTTCCTGCAAGGCTACATACGACACTGAACATCCATACAATTCACGCAATGCCTTAATAATTTTCTCAGGGTCCGCTCGCTCTGTCTCTGACCGATATCGGATCTCTTCTCGCGCCTCCCCCTCCAAGTGGTCAAAGAGAAAGAAGGCCTGATCCGCAGGGGATAAATGACGGGTTCTCATACAAGCTTTAGCTTCCTCCACCCATTCATCAATATTTACCCCAGCCCTCCCACTAAATTTTGGACACCTTCTATCTCTAGGTACAAATACCAGCCTATCAGTAACTGGAATATTACCAGTCGCCGCTGGAAGTATAGGGGCAGTAACTGTGGCAGAGGTGCTAGGTCCCGCCACATTGACACCCTGCAATTCAGAGGCCCTCTCTTGTCGCAATTTCTCATTGTCAGCTCTAAGCTGAGCTACAAGCTCTCTTAGTTCTTGTAATTCTCCCTCCATTCTAATAGCACGTACCTACTTAATTTAGCAGAACTCAGCACCCACAACAAATGGAGGTCAAGCCAAAAACTGCAATCGTCTGAGCACACGTCTGCTGCTTTGTTCCCCTGAAGGAAAAGAAAAAGAAACACCAAACACACAAAAAAAGAAAATTAAATTATTAGAACAAAATATACAACTCACGTCTCTGCCAGATATTCTGTGCGACCCTGCCGACTACGCCACTTGTAGCAATACGTGGCCGTCTAGTAGTGACTACGCCACCCCGAATTACCGGGGAAATAATCTAATAAATAGGACACAAGTCCGTTTACTCAGGAGAGGCAAGAGACGTGAGTTCACATTGAAACAGGCAATTTTTATTAAAGAAAGCAATTAAACAAATAACACAATCAATTGTGTCATTTCGTAATCAAAAAGGCAACCAAAACAAAAAGAATATGATCACTGCAGGGGCTGAGACCACAGAGAAGCAGGCTAGCTATAGCTGCATATGGCAATCAAACACACTTTGAAGAATCACTCCACTACAAAATAGTGATAAAAAGTCACACCACACTTATAACCCCTACTTAGGGTGAAGGCCTGCAGCTAAAACCACCAGCCTGCCTCCAGGAAAACCCAGCTCCTGCAGAATACAGAAAATAAATAAATATAAAAATGATTAGAGATAAACCAAATCACAATGAGACAAATAATGAAAACAAAAATCAAATTATAAGATAAATGGTCATCTATAATAAAGACAAAGAAAATAAATATAAACCATTCAAACGGTCACAACACAAAAATCACACAATCAGTCCAACCTACACAAATGATGGGACCAGTTTGGTAGGCTAATTATCACTCCATGTAATAAATCACAGGTATTTAACAGTGATGATCATGCGGCTAAGGACTGGTAACAAAACCAGCCACATTCATACAACATAAACAACATATTGCCTGAGCAATAGATAAAGTGGAGTCCAGCAGTGATATTCGGCTTCCACAAAGCAGCAAACGTGGCTCAATGAAGCATGGATTGCTGACAGCAAGTTGCTAAAGTAGCTGCTCAGCCTGGCTTTAACACGGGCAAAAGAGAACTCCTAAACACAAATATTCATTAACTAATTAAAAACAGTTGCAGATTAAAAGAAACGATCGTAAATGTACTCACCCTGATTCAATTTCGGCGCGCGCACACAAACAATCACAGGCACACGGAAATCATATGACAGTCATTTGATGTTAGTGAGTCAATAAACAGCTGATACTCCGACGCAGCTATGAGGAGACGTCACACCAATGGGAGACCGAAGGCACGCCACACTAAAACGCATTGCAGGTCGCTCAAACAAACAAACTACACAAAGTTAAAAACTAACATTAGAACTTACCACAATGTGAGTGTCGCCACGAGAACGTGCACAGCCTCGATGGCCGAGTGTCACACTAAACAGATACAGATGAAGGCACAATGAAACATCACTTAATACTAACATCAAAACAACCGGCTACACGGCTAACACACATACCTCCACGGTCTCTTGGAATGAATGACAAAGGGGCGGGCTTTCAATGACGTATCCCAGGGAGCATCCAAAGAGTCTATATACCCCAAGGGGCAGAACCCTATTGGCCATATATGTAATGAGGGTGACGTGGCAACGAGTCACTCACTTCACCACACAAGATTATAGTTCTTCCTCTCCTATAGTAGAGAATGAGTGGAACTGTTCCTCAGGGTATCTATAGTGCACTGGCTGATGCGATACTGTAGCTGATGGCTGCATGGTTACAATTTTATCTCTAGTAGCATTGCTCTTAGAAGTAAAGTAGTTCATAAAGTCATTACTGCTGTGATGTTGGGAAATGTCAACACTTGTTGATGCTTTATGGAAGAGGATGATCCATTGGACGGGATGATCTCCAGGACAGGCTGTGCTGAGCTGCACCATGCTCTTCAGGACTGTATGGCTGAACACCAGGACTGGAGGAAGTGTCAGACTGAGGTTCAGAAATTTAAGACGTGCATGACCACCTACCAGAAAACTTGCAAAGAGCAGCTCCTAAAACAAAGGACTTCTGCCACACAATCTGCCTGACACACAGGCACTCTGAGACAGTGCTGCGCAATAAAACATTCATCTCGCTTTCCTGGAAAAAAAAAGGTGTAGTTTGAAGATTGTCTCTCAAGAGTGCATTGAAATTTTTCATGATTCATGAAAGGTGTGATTGTGTAGTTCATTTTAATGTATGTTTATATGCTTAAAAACAAGTTTACTACACTTTTGCTATAATAAAACCATGGTTATTTTTTGTAAGACTATTATGTTATCTGCTAGCATTCCTTTCCAAATACATTTGTAATGAGCACTACACAAACACCACTGCTTTTTAAAAAACATGTTTTACACAACGTTTTTGTCTCATACAGTATGTCTAGTTATGTCTTCATGATTAAGTCCTTTAGTCTATTAGAAGATATAGTCTTTTTTCCTTTGTTTAAACTTTTTTTTTTTTTAACAGTGTGATCGTTTGAAGGCTGCAACAACACGTTACTCACATTTTACGTGCTTCTCTTGAGTTCTGATGCTCCCCGTAGACTGGTTACCACTCTCAATGCAAGCATCTTCTCTAATATAATATAATATAAAATAACTATATAAAATTATATTAAAACCTTCGTACACATTAATATATTATCCTTTAGTTTCTTTATTGTTTTTGCATACAAATAATTTTTCAATTTAGACTGCCCTTATTGAAGCTTAACATTTTTGTATGTTAATTCAGATTTTGAAATAAAATTTCCTTCGTCATGTCATTAAAGGCTACAAAAAAAGAGCCACACTAAATCAGTGCAAATATTTTTATTTGAGCACTGTGATGGTAAATTCTGATCACATATGAGGAATTTGTATAATTATTTTATAATATCTACACAGCTGATCCTGTTCAAGTGGACATTTGTTAAATGATCAGTTATAATCAAAGTATATAGCTTTTTCTGATATTTATATGCAACAAAGGACATAATGTCTTTCATACAATCATAAAACAAACAAAAACATAAAGGACAAAATGTGAAAAGACTAGCACCTTTATTTTCTCTGTTTCACATTTCTTTCTGTAACAGTGTTTACCTTGCTGCGTTTGTAGAGTTCTTTTATGGATTGCATGACCTCCTCTGTCTTTAGAGCGTATATGATGGGATTCAGCATAGGGGGTATTATTTGTGTCAGTGAATTGTTAATAATCCGAGCGTTTAGATCAATAGATGTTGAGAAGGATTTAACATTTACACTTTGTAGCAAGTTCGTTTGGAGGAAAGGAAGAGGACAAAGGGGTCGGCTGGACTGCTGACGTATTTATTTAACAAAATATCAATGAAATTTAACAAACACCAAATGGTGACTTCTATTCTGACACGTTGGCACAACACTTTCGGTTTATTCTTTCTGGTTTCGGTTTCCAGTTCGGGTCAGCAGTCCGTCTCTCTCTCTTGCTTACGTCTCTCCTGGCGTTTTATACTCTCTCCACGCCAATTACTGGAACAAGAAACAGGTGATGATAATTTTTGCTCAAACCACTCACTTACCGCTCGTCTCCTGATTCTCTCTCCCGCTGCAGAATTCGCTAAACCATGCCCCCCCTGCCACATACCCCCACCGCCCGACTCAGGCCGGGAAGCCATCCGGCCTGCAACCCCCCCCCATTTCTGGAGAGGAAGTCGGCCACCGCCATCCGAACACCCGGCCTGTGCTCTGTGGCACCGCGGATTCACCACAGCGGCGAGGGATCTTCAGCAGCGCGTCCCTCCTTCTCCCGGGTTTCGGCACCACTGTAATGATAAAAGACTTCCTTTTCATCGGGAAAAAGGAGGCGAGAACCGGCGGACAATCAAACAACATTTTAATAATCACAAAATAAACAAAACAGTGCACCAGCCCCTCACGGACGACTGATGCGCACAAAATGAAACCAAAACCTAAAATAACGCCCAGGCCTGGTCCTCTCTCGTCCTTCACTATCGTCGCTCCAGTTTTATATCCTTCCATCTCCTCTGTGGGACTCAAGACCGGTGGTGGGTCGCAGGTGTAGCGGATTTCCCAATCACTCCACCGGCCTCACTCGTGTTCCCACATTCCCTCGGCCCTGCCCTACTCGTCACAGGGTTGTATTCACTTTTGTCCGAGCGTCTTGGGTCGCTCGATACAACCGGTCTTTTAAAATGGCAAAATACAGATAGGTGAGCGGGAGGGTAGGTTGGAGAGGCTGGCCATCGATGGACCGGACCTGGTGAAATGCATGCTTTAATGTCTCATCCTGAGACTGCTCCAGAGGAAAGTCATCACGCTCGGAGAGAATCAGTCTCCCGATTTCGTTCGGTTCCCCTGAAGCAGACCCCAGCGGTCACGGCTCAGTTTCTCCCACCTGTACCCGCGCGGTCTCCTTCCGTGCCTTACTTCCCCAAGAGGCATCCGCATATAACGACCCCAAAACTGTAAACGAGGGCCAATTCGTTCCCAAAATTATCGGATGCCGGAGGTGGGGACTAACCGCACCTCTACACTATGCTTTTGTCCCCGGAATTGAATAATAATTGGGACGACCGGATACTCCACCACATCCCCGTGTACGCACTGCACCTTAACCACGCGGCTTGTATCCAATGCCCCCGGTTGAATCAGGCTTTGATGGATTGAGGTTTGGTGGCATCCTGAATCCACCAAGGCCGGATATGTACCCCCCTTGATACTCACAGGTATTTGGTACTCGCCAGCCTGACCAGGGGTGACCTGTGGGACGTCCGGGACCCCGATCATCGTCCCCACCTCCATCGCTGGACACCTGTCCACGTAATGCTCCGGGTCCCCGCAACGCCAACAGGCCAGCCCAGACCTACCCGCCGCCCCAGTGGCAGGGAGTGGATTGGAGAATTGGCGCTGAGAGAGCGGAGAAATGGAAGCACTGTCCCCTCTGGCAGGCACCTTGGGTGGGACCCTTGGACTCACAAAGTGCCCTTGGTCAAACCCCTGGGGCGGGACACGAGGAGGGCCGGCTGGACGGGACCTAGGGAGAGGGACAGGGCGAGAGAGGGGGGGGGAAGAGAGAGAAGGAGAGAGAGAGTTAGAGGGCAGGGGTTTACCCACCCCTGGGCACGCCACTATGTGGTCCTCCGCCAGATGGATGGCCGAGTCCAGGGACGTGGGGCGGTGGCACTGGACCCACTCGGCCGTCTTCTTGGGCAGCCGAGCGACGAACTGCTCCAGCACCACCAGGTCGATGAGATGCTCCACGTCCCTTCCCTCGGCCAGTAGCCACTTGCGGCAGGAGTCCCGGAGCTGTTGGGCCATCGCGAAGGGCCGACCGGCTTCGCCAAAGTCCAGGGACCGGAAGCGCTGACCATGTTGCTCTGTAGCAAGTTCATTGGAGGAAAGGAAGAGGACAAAGGGGTCGGCTGGACTGCAGACGTATTTATTTAACAAAATATAAATGAAACTTCACAGACACCAAATGGTGACTTCTATTCTGACACGTTGGCACAACACTTTTGGTTTACTCTTTCCGGTTTCGGTTTCCGGTTCGGGTCAGCAGTCCGTCTCTCTCTCTTGCTTACGTCTCTCCTGGCGTTTTATACTCTCTCCACGCCAATTACTGGAACAAGAAACAGGTGATCATAATTTTTGCCCAAACCACTCACTTACCGCTTGTCTCCTGATTCTCTCTCCCGCTGCAGACTTCGCTAAACCACACCCCCCCCCCCCTGCCACACACTTAAAATTGGGAGATAAGAAATAGCCACTAACAAAAGATGTGAGGTGCAGGTTTTCATGGCTTTGATGCGATCAGCACCATGAGCAATCTTAAGCAATGCTGCAGCAATGCAAAAATATGAGAGGCTTATCAATATCATTGGCAGACAAATTAGGAGAATAAATAAAATATATGCCATTAGATAATTTATGGAATTACTGTTACAGGAAAGACTGATGACGGGGCCGTGATCACAGAAATAGCTATTGACCACAGTAGATCCACAAAAAGAGAGTCTGTTGACTAATCCCACAAGTACAGCAAATAAAGTCATGGAAAAAATCCACATAACACCTATAATGAGTGACATTGATGTTTTGGTAATAACTGCATGATACCGTAGAGGAAAACAAATAGCAACAAGTCTGTCTTAAGCCAAGGCAAGCAGTGTCAAAGACTGAACATTCATGAAATGAAACACAAAAAACATATTCATCAAGCATGCTTCATATGAAATGTCCTGGTGCTTAAATAAAAACATGTCTATGAGTTTTGGAATCAAAGCCAAGCTTCCACACAGATCAGAAAGGGCCATATTAAAGACTGCAATGTATTTGGCTGTGTGAAGTCTGTGGGCCAAAAATATGATACACATGATAAATGAATTCCCCAAAACGGTCACAGCATATACAAAACACAAAAACACATAGTAGTATTTTGCATGTGGGATATTAGAAAAGCTGTCGATGAAGAATGTTGTAGGGCGAACAAAGGTCACATTTGCAGAGTTTGAATGCATTGAAGTCAAGCTGCCTGTTGTGAGGACTGTTGTGTTACCTGTGATAAAGAACTCTTTTTAGATAAACACTCAATAACAGACTAATTAAAATAATAATTTCAGTGTATCAGTCAATATTGCTTGGCACTATGATTCCTATCAGCCTCCACAATTATTCTGAATAAATACAGTACAGTGTGTCTAAATATTACAATACAGTTGAATATGGTAAGGATTTCTGTATATAGTTTACATGTAATTTAAACATAAAATTAGACTGGCACAAGATTAAAGATGCTGCACTTACAGTTTATACTTCAAGTATCACAAAACAAACACTTTCATATTTAGTTATTTTATAATTATTTTAAAGAATTCAATACAAAAATCACACTGCTACTAACATTATAACTGGAACACAGTTAGTATAGTAAAACATGATTTTCATCATCATCATTTTATTTTTTATTCTTTTTTGATAAGCATTTTCACAGACATCAAGTCCTTTGTCATGATTAGGTTAAGCACTGAAGAAAGCATAGATGTCAGAGCAAGAATAATTATAGTATTGGCAGAGGTGGGTAGAGTACCCAAAAACTGTACTCAAGTAAAAGTAAAAGTACTTCTAGAAATATTTACTCAAGTAAAAGTAAAAGTACTAGTCTTGAATAGTTACTTGAGTAAGAGTAAAAAAGTATCGGATAAAAAAATCTACTCAAGTAGTTAGTTACTAGTTACTTTGGGTCTTATATATACTGAGCCTATTTTTATTTAGATATATAGATGAAATGTATGTAATGTATGTGTGTGTGTGATTTCATCAGCCTTTACTCCAGTCTTCAATGTCACATAATCCTTCAGAAATCATTCAATGTTGATTTACTATCAATGATGTTCTTTTTTATCATAATCCTAAACAAAATGTCACAGGTTCCAAAAAAATATTAAGCAGCAAAACGGTTTCCAGCACTGGTAATAAATCAATATATTATAATTATATTTTTAAGGATCATAACTCTGAAAACTGGAGTAACAGCTGATGAAAATTCGGATTTGCATCATGAAATAAATGATATTTTAAAGTATGTATTATATATGTATAAATAACCCATAACATATTTTTAATACGACTGACTTTATATTAACTGTGAATTTAACATTGAAAGTCAATGTGATATAAAAACTGCTACTAATCTTTCATTGTTCAGAAAGAGAGCAAATATTATTTACATTATCAAAAATCATTATCACTGACAGTTTAGAGTTCAATCACTCTCAAAAACTCCCATTAAAATCACTGAAACTGTTAACACTGCGAAATCAATATCTTATTTACAGATTCGTACACACATCTGCACTTTGTTGTTTCTGACGAGAGAATTTGCCAGAAAGAGGTATTCCATCAGTGATCGAGTGAAGGAAGCACCGGCATTTTAGCGATGACTCATCTGAACGCCTCTGATTGGCCATTGCATTCATAAGTTCAACAGAATTGTGTGTGATTGGTTATAATGCGCAGTGCAGTAAAAACGCATCTATCTCTGGCTCAGCGCCAGCCAGCGAATGCAGATCTGAATTTAGCAGCTGATGATATGACTCACTGAACGTTTTCACGCCGGTGTGATTGTATTAATATTAATAAAATATTAATCGGCTATTTGTTGTCTTTTGGAAGCTGCATTCAACTTGGTTCCCTTCTGTTATAAGTGACACGTACAACAAACTAATGTCACAGGTATCGTGTACTGTAATCGAATGTAGCCCAAGTTATTACCTGTTGAACAGTAGACAGCACACGCAGTGTTCATTTAATAAAAATCTTCATCGCTAGCAAATAGCCTTTGCAGATCTGCACTGATTTCAATTCAGTGCAGATCCATATCCACGTTTTCAACGCTGCTGATGTTCTTAAACGTTACAACTCTGAGTGAACCGCTTCAGACGCTCAGCGCGTGCAGCAGGGAACTGAACGAATCATTCAAACTTATTCATGAACCAATTCACTCGTTTGCCAACTGGTTTGATCAAGCCTTTGCACAGAATTGACTAAAAAGAATGAATCATTCGCGAATGGGCATCGCTCATTGCACAGAGAAAAGTAGACGGCGCGTTTGGAATAAACTGAAGCATTTATAACATTTATTGCATTAAGATAAAGTAACGAGAGGAGCGTCACACACAGTAATGAAGAAAAAGTAAAAAAAAATTTCAAAAGAATTTACTCAAGTAAGAGTAAAAGTACCCATCTTTAAATATACTTCAAAAAGTATTAGTTACCCAAAAAATTTACTCAAGTAAATGTAACGAAGTAAATGTAACTCGTTACTACCCAGCTCTGAGTATTGGTGCTTAAAAGGACATGAAAGACATTTGTTAGGCAGATGGGCACATCAAATACAGCCACTACTATTAAATGAGCAGTACATGTCTTTTTGGCTCTTTGACGGTCATGTGGAGTTGTAAACAATGTTACAGCTATGCATGTATATGAAAAGACAATGATCACCTGAAACAGAACACGCATGCTGACACAGCTTGGGAAATTTGATCCGAGATCACAGAAATGAATGATTATGACACTAGTTCTGCAAAATGAAAGTCTGCTCATGATTGTGTGCATTAGTGCTAGCATCCACAAATTAGCAATTATAACAAGCATTAAACTGTTGGTTACAATCACATGATACCTCAGTGGTAAACAAATAGCTACTAATCTGTCAAAAGACAGAACAGTGAGAGTTAGTGAATGAACTAAAACAAATAACACATTGGAGAGTATGTTACATAAGCACAATCCATATAAGATCAACTGATTACCAAACAAAACTGCATCCAGTTGCTGAGGGATTTTACTCTCACAAATGTCTATCAATGATAAATTAAAGACAGAGATATATTTAGGAGTGTGAAGATTTCTGTCCGTAATGATAACAAACTTGAGACAGGTGTTTCCTAGAAAAGAATTAAAGTAGGCAATTAAGAGGAATAAATAAAAGTATTTCATGTGAAGCATACCAGAGAACCAGCAGACAGGAAGGAAATATTCCTGCTTCCAGTGACCTCTTGAATCATCTTGTTTTCATCCTGTCTGGACAGAAATGCAGAATGAGAAAAGATTGAAAATCAATATTAATATTAATGAATAGTTAATATGATATACTTACAGTAAGGTCTTAGGGAAGTTTGCCTGGCCTGCAGGCTTTCCCTAATGCATTATATACTTAATGAAGAGATTGTCAATCCGTTCAACCTATCACTGTAACATTCTCCACCAATGGCACACCTCTATAGAGCGGTCATCCTGCCAGTCAAATGACATCTATGACAACAATGTCAAAGACAGTTAGTGTATTGTTCTAGGTTGTACTGCCATTATTTCTTGACCCACATCTTGGGATAAATTTATACATCTCATGTGAATAGAGTGAAAAATTTAACTAAATCACAGAACTAATATCACCATATGTCACCAGCTGATTGATTACATAAAGAATTGCAAACATCTTTTGTATTACAAGTTTTCTAAAATGTTTAATATTAAGATGAGGCATTATTAGGTTAAATATGCATTAATTTGCATGCATTTCCAGAATAGAGATCTGAATATTCAAATTAAATTTTCAAACCTTTTTTTGTTGTTGTTGTTTTTAATCATCTTTACAGTTATTTTCATTGTTATTTTAGGAATAAAATCTGGTGTAAAATAAGGCAAATTGTAGATAAACAAAACCCTTTGTAAATCCATCAGAATATATATAGGAATTAAATACAAGTGCAATACAAGTGAAGGCAAGATTTGTGGCTCAGTGTCATGATCCGGTCATTGAACTTCCGTTTATTCACCACCAGAGGTCAACCACCACAACACAAACTCACACTACACAGTACACCCTGGACTACATTTCCCATGCCTTATTGCACCAATCACATTCACCTGATAACTATCACACCATGCACCTGAGACCAATCACACACACACAACACAATCATCAGACACGCTTTATAAGCATTGGACTTCCTCTCACATATTGCAGAGTATTGTTCTCCACATATCCCTTCCCTAGCGATAGTTGCGTTACCAAGCCATTCCCTGTTTGTTTTTATAGTTTTGTCTTAGTTTCGAGTTTTCATAGTCTTGTTTCAGGCTATAGTTTTCATAATCCTGTTTCAGTTTATAGTTTTCGTAGCTTAGTCTTTTTCCTGCCTTACCCTGTTTCTCTTGTTCAGAGATGAGACAAACTACAGGAGCTAGGTGAGCCGCCTGTCCGGGTGGTGCAGTGATAACAATCTCTCTTTGAATGTGGAGAAGATGAAGGAGAGTGTTGTTGACTTCACGTGAGTGCACACTCAGCATGCCCCCCCCCCCCACACACACACACACAGACACAGACACATATACTAACACACTGGAACCTGCACCAGACACTTTGTACAGCACTGGTCTGCTCACTACCTCATTCAGCAGTTACTGACCTTATTTACCTCTGCTGTCGGTTTAAATAAAGAACTGCTCTCTGAGATTTTTGACACTTTAATCAGACTTAATAAGCTCTTTTGCACTACAATCATTATATCTGCACTGTTTACTTCAGTGGTTTGCACTCTGTCTGCCATGTGCCTTGTGTTGCTTTACTTATCTTTCTTTTTACATGACCTATTTGTATAGTTGTACTTTATTTTTTTTCTGCTGTTAGTGTTATCTGTGTGCACCAAGGGTCTGAGAGTAACACAATTTCAATTTTCTATATGTATGTACTGTACATGTGGAATAATTGACAATAAAGCAGACTTGACTTGTAAAAGTGCATGAAATATCCAATGAACCCTTTAACAGAATATACTGACAGAAATCTATTAAGCATACTAAGATAAATATCTAGACGTGTAGATATTTATTTTCTCTAGTCTCAAACAACATGTTATTAAAAGCCAAACAGCTCAAAATATCAAAATTGACCAGTTATGTTTTGCCTTCATCAACCAATGAATATGCAGAAGGTATTAGACTTATTTTAGATACTTTAAGATACTTTCTATCATTTCTTAATCTTGATAAGCCTAGTTACAATGCCTTCGTTATTATATGTTAGAAAAATGTAAGAAGTGTGACTTAATTGATGACTGTAACTACACCATTCAGTGTCCTTCTACCTTTACAGCATTTAAAAATATGTATTGTATAATATGGTTGGCACATTCAATCTATTGGCAAAACACAGCAAGTCACAATAGGCTCAACCCATCGTCCAGCACAACACTTGCTTTTGCCACTAGAGGGCAGACTACAATCAGATTTTGTTTTCCCCCTAATCAAAGTGCTTCTTTTATTCTCAGTGTCCTTTTTAATAGTTTCTGTAGAAGTTTCTGTAAATTTTACTTTGCATACTATACTGTTGTCTGAGCTCTTTGGCATTGTGGGTCTCACAAGTGATTTGTAAACTTCCTTCATTAGTGACATATGATATGAGCATATTGACACGTTGTTGTTAATAAATGTATACACAATGTATGAGGTTCATATCTTTTTACACAGAGATGTGAGATTAAAATACTATCACTTTTTACTCACCTTCATGTTATTTTTACATTGTATATATACCTTTTTTTCCATTGAACACCATTCACTTCATTTTAATTAATTTTGTTGAAAATTAATTGCCATGCTAATGTGACTTTTTGTTAAGTCAGATGGCTTTGGCACAATATGAGCATGAGTAAATAATATTTAGTTTTGTGTGAACAATCCTTATGTACACAAAATCACATCAACACACATGGAAAGCCTTGTTGCACTTTAAACGTTTCACTCATTTACATGAAAACAAAATTAAGTAAATGTATTACTTTAGTTCAATTCATTGTTGGCCATTCATTACAATACAATACAACTTCATTACAATGCAAATTCTAAATTCTGTGACCTTATAAATATTTTGAGTGATTGCTTTTTATCACATGTGAGAAGGCTGTGAGATTATTTTCCACAACATCTGCACACACAGGTCAGTCAGTTCTGTTAAATTAAGTATTTGTTTAATGCTCTCAACTGACTGTATAACCAACTGTATATTTATATTTATATTTATATTTATAGTCAACACACAAGTACAGATTCCATAATACAGTTCAACAAAATCAAACTTTTTTATTAACCCTTTGTATTTAACCTTTTGCTCTGTAGTGGCCTAGTGTTCACCTTTTTGCGTTTGGACAGTTCTTTTATGGACTGCATGACCTCTTCTGTCTTTAGAGTGTATATGATGGGATTCAGCATTGGTGGTATTGTCTGTGTCAGGGAATTGTTAATTATCCGAGCATTTGGATGGATAAATGTTGCTAAAGCTGCAATATTAATACCTAAAAGCGGCACATAAAAAATTGCAACCAACATGAAATGTGAGGTGCAGGTTTTCATTGCTTTGATCCGGTCAGCACCCTGAGCAATCTTAATCAGAACTAAAGCGATGCAGAAATATGAAACGATTATCAGTATCAGTGGCATACATACAAGGAGACCAAAGCAAATATTTGCAATGATAATATTTATGCTATTATCATTACAAGCTAGTCTACAAATAGGGCCATGGTCACAAAAATAACTATTGACTACATTAGATCTACAAATAGAGAGTCTTGTGATCAAACTCACCATTGAAGCAATAAAAGTGACTGAAAAAATCCACATCACCCCTATGATCAGAAACATGGCTGGTTTGGTTACAATGGCATGATACCGTAGAGGAAAACAAATAGCAACCAGTCTATCATAAGCCAAGACAAGTAGTGTCAAAGACTGCAGATTCATGAAATGAAATACAAAAAACATATTTGCCAAACATGCTTCATATGAAATGTCCTGGTGTTCGAATAAAAATATGTCTATGAGTTTTGGAATCAAAGCTGAGCTTCCACACAGGTCAGAAAAGGCCAGATGGAAAACAGCAATGTATTTGGCTGTGTGAAGTCTGCGGGCCAAATAAATGATACACATGATAAATGAATTCCCTAAAACAGTCACAACATATACTAAAGACAAGAACACATAGTAATATTTTGCATGTGGGATATTAAAAAAGCCATTTATGAAAAATGTTGCAGGACGAACAAAGGTTACATTTGCAGAAGAGTTTGACTGCTTGGAGCTCATAATAACTGCTGTCTGGATTTTTGTTTTACCTGTGATGAACAGTTATAGAAATACATTAAATAAAAGAATATTCATATTAAAATGATTTCATTAAATTGCAGTAAAATCAGTAGTAAGAAACAGAGGAAATGCATGGTTTATATTCTACCTTCTCCAAAGCTGCCACCATCTCATTAATTGACCAGCCATCAGACAAATTTATAGTAGATCATTCTCTTGAGCTTTGGACTTTAGTCCACAGATCATACCTTCTCCCTGCAGAGTTGAAGAAAAATGGGTAGGAGCAAATTTAGCATGTGACATCATAAATGTATTGCTAAATAGGAATACTGTACAAACATAATGATAAATACATTACAAAAAGTATGAAGAGAGATGACTTTTGAAATTACTATACTCCAAAATTATAGGCTTATGAAGTTGACCTATGTGCATTCTTCCGTTTATAATCAAAAGTGATGCTGTCCACAAAGCATCAGATTTTTAAAGTTTTGATGGTGTAACAATACTACACTCAAATAATACTGAAGTTCTCTAAGGTCATTTTCTTTTGTAGCTGAAACATGGCAGCCACAAACATGTCATGGAAATGGAGTATTGACAAAGATGGTCGACTTGTACAGTTATAGCAACAGTATGAGTGCCTTTATAATGTGTTGTGCATGCCACGAGAGCCAGTTGACGACATCGATCATCATCCATATTTGTTTTTCGTTTGATCATGCGAGTTTATGTGACATCTTGTGTCTGTGGAATTGTCACTGTGAAATCATTACTACAATTGTCAGGTGTGTGGTCTCACTGTCTGGCTGAATTGTCTAGTCTAGTGTGTGCATTTGGAGAATTATAAAGTTAAAAATAGGTTGAAACCACCTTTATGTATGTGGTCTCCCATGGTTTTAAAATCGGTTCGATTTTTAAATCGTCTAGTGTGACCCAGGCATTAACAGCGCTTTTATCTGAAGTGACTTACAAGCTTAAGCAATTCATTACAGCACACAGTAGGCCTATTTATGTTACGGGGCGAACAAGACGTAAAGCGAGTTGATCCATGTTCATGATTTTATTAATAGACGTGGTCATAACAGACATGGGTCAAACAATGGCAAACAGGTATATTGAGGGCAAGACACAAGAGTAGTCCAGTAAACGGGTGTGGTCGATCTCCGGCGAACAATGTCCAAACAAGGTAATCCAAAGGGTTAATCTGAAACAGAAGCAATGGTCCAGATGAGGGGTAAACAGTATCGAAACAGGGCGAGAAGAGAAGGGCAATCCGAAGACAGGCAAGATATCCAAAACTACATCTAGACTAAACAGGCTAAACAGACCTCTGCAACGTTACTAGACTAGCGATATGCACAAACAGTACTCGGCAGTTTGAGAAGGATGTGAGTGAGTGAGTGTGTGTGTGTGTGTGTGTGTGTGTGTGTGTGTGTGTGTGTGTGTGTGTGTGTGTGTGTGTGTGTGTGTGCATGTGCGCGCATGCATGTGTGTGTGATTGGTTACAGGTGTGTGCAATCAGTGCAATGGATGATGGGAAATGTAGTCCAGAGTGACATGTAACAGTCTGTATATAATATATAAGTAAAAATAATGGGAGGGTGACCTCTGGAGGTAAGCGGTAAAATCCAAGGACATGATTTGTGACAATTTGCTGGATATAATTTTTGTCATTCTGACTGCACTAATTTTATTGAATGAACACTTTAAAGTTTACAATTGAACAAATTAAGATTATCATACAATGCATCAAAATGTTTCAAATAGCACAGAACGGTGGGAATAACTCACTGTAAAGTTATAATTTAAGAAAAAAGTAAACATATTAGACAAGCATAACTCATAGATGATCAACCTGGTAACAGAGTAACAGAGAGCTTCTTTGTACAAGATTTACACAGCTTTTTAAAATAACCTTTACATTTTTGTTAAATGTTCTAAAGAGACAATAATACTGATAACAAATTTAAAATAACAGAAACAGTTTCATTCAAGCTACTAATACGTCAGCAAACTGTAATATTGGTAAGAACTAAAATCTTTTAAATCATCTTAAATTATCCGAATGCATGTTATATTTATTTCTACAGTAACACACGCTTTATTGCATTTGTACAGTTCTTTTATGGACTGCATGACCTCCTCTGTCTTTAGAGTGTAAATGATGGGATTCAGCATTGGTGTGTCAAAGAATTGTTAACTAACCGGATGTTTGGATGGATAGGTGTTGTAGCAGCAGCAATATTATTACTTAAAACTGGGAGATAAGAAATTGCCACCAACATGAGATGTGAGGTGCAGGTTTTCATGGCCTTGATCCGGTCAGCACGATGAGCAATGTTAAGCAGAGCCAGAGCAATGCAGAAATATGAAATGATGATCAGTATTAAGTGGTGTGCGCATGAGGAGACCAAAGCTAATTTTCCCCATCAATATATTTATAGAATTTGCATTACAAGCTAGTCTATACATAAGTCCTTGCTCAAAAAAAATGTGTTAATGACTTTTGGAATCAAAGCTGAGCTTCCACGGAGATCAGAAAAGGCCAAATGGAAACAGCAATGTATTTGGCTGTGTGAAGTCTGCGGGCCAAATAAATTATACACATAATGAATTCCCTAAAACAGTCACAACCATGGGCATAGGTTTAGGGGGGATGCTAGGTACTAGTCCCTATCAATATTTTGAGATGACTAATTTGTCCCCACCAATATTTATCAAGCTCCTTTGAACTGCTATTTGGATCTTTGCACTGTTATTTGGATCGATTCTAACGGCCAGGACGACGATAGTAAAAGAAACGTACTCGGTTACTAAACGTAACCTCGGTTCTCTCTAGAAGAGCGAACGAGTACTGCGTCTTAGCTAAGACGCTACGGGAAAAGTCTCTTTTCACGAAATACTGAAGCAAAAAATTATCCTTAATTTTGTATTTTTGTAAAGCTCATTTGCAGCAGTACACAGTCATAGGCGAGACGGCTCGTTCGCTCATTGGCTTGTTCTGCGGCAACTGCACAGCCTATCGAGCACGGGCTGATGCAACATCAGACCAATAAGGGCGCTTCGCGCCCTTCTTGCCACTTCCCGCCGAAACGGGTGTGGCCCAACCTATAAAAGGAGCTCGAAAAGGCTGACTCACCTGATTTATTTCATCGCCGAAGCGAACCAGAGTGAATCGTGCGCACGGCAGAGAACGCAGTACTCGTTCGCTCTTCTAGAGAGAACCGAGGTTACGTTTAGTAACCGAGTATGTTCTTTTACGAGAGCTCTCTCGTACTGCGTCTTAGCTAAGACGCTACGGGAACCCAATGTAAAACGCCGTGCGCGCAGGGATCACACACCAATAAACCTGAAGCAACGCCCAGGATTTACAGTGCACAGTCACCTGAGGGACTCACAGAGAGTCCAGGACAGAAAAGGGAAAAAGCCCTCCGTCCTATATCTAGCAGCATCCGTAGATGCGGCAATATGACATCACACAGCCGAGGCAAGGCCTGACCAATGTGGCAATGCGGGTCTTACGCAATACTGCCCATATAACAGTCGGCAGCGCATAGCGCTCGTGAACTCAGAATTCCCCTCAGGGCCCTGATTCGACTATACCGACAACAGCCTTGCTTGCAAGGCGGGGACCTCCAGGTTATAGAACCTGATAAATGTAGACAGCGAGGCCCAACCTGCCGCCATACATATATCCTTTAAGGAGATCCCAGTAGACCACGCCCACGACGAGGCGACGCCTCTTGTGGAGTGTGCTCTGACGCCCAACGGGCACTGAAGGCCCCTGGAAGCGTAAGCTAACGCTATGGAGTCAACTATCCATCTGGATAGAGTCTGTCTCGAAACAGCCATTCCCTTGGAACGTCCACCGAATGAGACAAATAGCTGCTCCGTCTGCCGAAAGGCAGCAGAGCGAGACACATAAGCTCTTAAAACCCTGACAGGGCAAAGAAGACTCGAGTCTCCATCCTCCCCTGACACCGGCAGGGCAGACAGGGCAATAACCTGAGCCCGAAACGGTGTGTTGAGGGATTTCGGCACATAACCGTGCCTAGGTTTGAGTATGACCCTTGAGTCATTGGGCCCAAACTCCAAGCACGACTGGCTCACCGAGAGCGCGTGCAAAACACCCACACGCTTCACAGAAGCGAGAGCAACAACAATACTGTCTTGAACGACAGATGCTGAAGGCTAACCGATTGGATAGGCTCAAAAGGGGGACCCTTCAAGGCCTCCAAAACCACCGCGAGGTCCCACATAGGGACTGACGGAGGTCTGGGAGGATTCAGCCTCCTAGCTCCTCTGAGGAACCGGATGACTAAATCGTTCCTTCCTATTGACTGACCGGACGCCGTTTCAGAAAACGCTGCGATGGCCGCCACATAAACTTTGAGCATGGATGGGGCTCTGCCCTTATCCAACAGCTCCTGTAGGAAGGAGAGGACCTCCGTCACCTCACAACTAAGGGGTGAATAACCTCGAGCTGTGCACCAGCTGGAGAACACCGACCACTTCGAGGCATACAGACGTCGTGTCGACGGAGCTCTAGCCTGAGTGATGGTATTTAGCACTCCCACTGCGAGATCAGCGGGTAACCGTTGAGCGCCCACACATGGAGGGACCACAACTCCGGTTGAGGGTGCCAAATCGAGCCCCTGGCCTGCGAGAGGAGGTCCCTCCTCAACGGTACTGGCCACGGGGCGACATCTGCTAACTGCATCAAATCTGGGAACCATGGTTGGTTCTTCCAAAGAGGTGCTACAAGCAGTATTGAACATCTCGTTTCTCTCACCCGTTCTATCACCTGCGGAAGGAGGGAGACGGGAGGGAACGCATAAAGCGGGCAGCACAGCCATCTCCGTGACAGCGCGCTTTCGTTCTTGGAAAAGAACACGGGGCAGTGAGCGTTTTCGTGGGACGCAAAGAGGTACACCTCCGCCATGCCAAATCTCTCCCACAACAAGCCGGACTGTTTGCGGGTGTAGAGACCATTCGCCCGTAGGAACATTGCCTCTGGACAGCCTGTCTGGACCCAGATTCTGCAGTCCAGGCACATGCACTGCTCTCAGCGAGCGCACGTTGCGCTGAGCCCAAACCAGGAGGCGTTCCATCAGCCTGCACAGGTTTCAGGACCCGAGACCGCCCTGGCGATTTATGTAGGACACCACGGACATGTTGTCCGCACGGCTGAAGCCACGGCTCTGCGCGGCACCCGAGCCTTCAGCCAGAACTGCAGGGGGCGCATGCGGAGCAGGCCCAGCCGCAGAACCGGAGATGCTGAGGCCATGAGACCCAGCATCTTTTGACAGTGTTTGAGCGACACGGTCGCGCCGCAGCGGAAAGAACTTGCTGCGCGCTGAATGCCCATCGCGCGCTGTGGTGACAGCCGCACCGTCATGGAACACGAGTTCAGAACTATACCCAGAAACAGGATCGTCTGACTGGGGTTCAGCGAACTCTTCGCCCAATTGACACTGAGGCCGAGCTTCTCGAGGTGATCGAGTAAAACGGCCCTGTGGTCCACGAGCTCCGCTCGTGATCAGGCCGGAACCAGCCAGTCGTCCAAATAATTCAGCACTTGTATGCCTCTGAGTCTGAGAGGAGCGAGCGCTGCATCCATGCACCTCGTAAACGTACGAGGAGCCACGGAGGACTGTAAACTGGTATGCCTGGCCCTCGAAGGCGAATCTCAAATATCGCCTGTGGTTTGACGCTATCTGTATTTGAAAATACGCGTCCCTCAGATCTATTGACATGAACCAGTCCCCTCTGCGAATCTGCGTGAGGAGTTTCCTGGTCGTAAGCATTTTGAAACTGCGTTTCATCAATGCCTTGTTCAGCTGTCTTAGATCCAGTATGGGCCTGAGACCCCCGTCTCTCTTGGGCACCAGAAAGTATCTGCTGTACAGCCCCCCCCCCTCGCTTTGAGCTTGAGACACAGGCTCTACAGCCCCTTTGCTCAACAGTTTTGATATTTCGGCCCGAAGTATGTGTGTTACTTCTGTTTTGACCGTAGTTTCGACACGCGCTGAAAAGCGCGGAGGGCGTCGAAAAAAACTGTAGCGAGTAGCCTCTCTTTATAATGCCTAGCACCCAATCTGAAACCCCTGGAAGCGCTGACCATGCATCTGCATGAATGGCTAAGGGCTGGATGCGAAGCGCGCTCTGTTGACCGGGCAACGGCGGCGCTCGGGTGTGCTGCGCTTTCGAGGCGGGGAGCGCGCTGATCACAGCGGGCAGATAACTCCTCCTCGACCCCGTCCTGGCGCTTAACCGACTGGGGGAAGGCTGAGCAGGTCCCGTGGGACTCGATATGTCTGCGAGTAACTGTGGGCTGCATATGTGCACATTTACCACTTTCAACTCGCTGTCTGCCTGTGCAGAGCGTACGCACACGGGCCTTGTTTTTACAGAAGCCACGCGCCGTATGTGACATAGTGTATGTGGGCACTGGGGAGTGGGCACGTTTACTATGCGGCGCGCTTGACCGATCTGTGTCGATCTTATGTGCGCGAGCCCTGTGTGCAGGGCTGTGCTTACATGTGGAGATGGGCACTGAGGAGTGGACATCGTCACTGCACTTATAGCACCATCGGCCGTGGCCGGACGAGCGTGCACGGGTTTTGTTTTTTACAGAAACCACATGACGCGTGTGACATAGTAATTGTGGGCACTGAGGGGTGGGCACGCTTACTATGCAGTGTGCGCGATCGACTTGAGTCGCTTTTATGGGCGCAGGCCCTGTGTGCAGGGCTGTGCTTACATGTGGAGATGGGCACTGAGGAGTGGGCATCGTCACTACATTTATAGCACCATCGGCCGTGGCCAGACGAACGTGCACGGGTTTCGTTTTTACAGAAACCACATGACGTGTGTGACATAGTGATTGTGGGCACTGAGGAGTGGGCACGTCTACTATGTAGTGCGCGTGATCGACTTGAGTCGCTTTTATGGGCGCGAGCCCTGTGTGAAGGGCTGTGCTTATATGTGGAGATGGGCACTGAGCAGTGGGCATCGTCACTACATTTATAGCACCATCGGCCGTGGCCGGGACACCAGAAATTACACCTTTTTCGGGAAATATCTGGGTAGCCGTGATAACGGTTTTCGTGTGCAGGCAAGCGGGCAACCGTACAGGCTTGCGCATTGCAAAAAACGCTGAAACAGTCACAATCTCTGTAACTGAAACAGCGGCGCGCTTAGTTGAGAGCCCGGCCACAGCGGAACTCGTACACCTGCGCTTCGATGAAGCAGCCATCGTTAGTAGTGCCGACGCAGCGTCACACAGCAGGCTTTAGATGGCAACACTGCTTTTGCCGAGTGGTAGTTCCTGTTTTTAGCATCATCAGTGTGGAGAATGCTAGTGAGACAGACGAACGAGTTCGCGCTGAATATGGAGCGTTCCAAGCCTTCGCCACCTCTTCGTGAAGCTCAGGAAGAAATGAGGCGGGCTTTGAGAAGTACGCTCAACCGAAAGGGAAATTCCATCCAGCCGGGAACGAGAGGGGGGGCGCTGGTGCCGAGACTCATCGCGGCCAACACGAGCATTCGCCCCGGCTCCTTCTCGATGTCAGCTCGTCTGCTGGGCTTCTGAGCAGAAGGCGCGAGATCCTCGGAGCTCGCCCAGCCCTCACTGCCTGAAGCTAGCAGAGAGCGCGTGTCCTCTTCCCCCGACGCGGCCCTGAGATCGACTTCCTCGGACGATGCGCCGGCAAACAGCGGGCGCTGCCCACCGGGAAGCGATGCAGGGGGGGCCGGTGAAGCAGGGCGAACCGGCGAGCTCGGTTGAGCTGAAGACGGTTCCGGAATCCGCTGGAAGCAATGCTTTTACGGCGCCTCAGCGCAGCGGAGAATGCAGGCTCAGAGAAAAAGGCCAGGCGAGTCCTCATAGTCACCATGGCAACAGCTCGCAGTGGGGGCATCCGCCGTCAGCGAGCGCAAGCGCTGCATGATCTTCACCCAGGCAGGAGACACAGATGACGTACCGGTCTCCCTCGCTGAGTGGGGCTCTGACGAGCCGCAGGAAGGCATCTTAAAAAAGACTCTTTTACGAGTGTGTGTCGCAGGGCGAACACACACACACACATAAAGAACAGCTTGGATATAACAGAATTGAAAGGATATAGGCGCCGGATAGCGCAGCAGGAACGGCTTTTATAGGTTGGGCCACACCCATTTCGGCGGGAAGTGGCAAGAAGGGCACGAAGCGCCCTTATTGGTCTGATGTTGCATCAGCCCATGCTCGATAGGCTGTGCAGTTGCCGCAGAACAAGCCAATGAGCGAACGAGCCGTCTCGCCTATGGCTTTGTACTGCTGCAAATGCGCTTTACAAAAATACAAAATTAAGGATAATTTTTTGCTTCAGTATTTCGTGAAAAGAGACTTTTCCCGTAGCGTCTTAGCTAAGACGCAGTACGAGAGAGCTCTCGTAAGAGAACGCTGTAATTTGATTGGCGGCGGGGTATCTGACAGGCTACACGCGCGGGCCGGGACTACTTTTGTGCTTGCACTAGCAGCGAACGGGTGTTGTGTGTGTGTGTGTGTGTGTGTGTGTGTGTGTGTGTGTGTGTGTGCGCGCGCATGTTGACGACGCCGACGGTAAGGTACCAGGGCTGTCTCTCTGTCACATACAAAGGCCAGAGTAAAAACATTTTAATATTCCGGTTTTTTTGCCCCTTTTTGTACTTTGTAGATGCCACGCAAGAAGAAGAAAGGGGCCATAAGAAGCTTTTTCATAAAGCAGAGTCAGAGTGTAAGTAGGCAAAATAACTAGCTAGCCACACAAATAAACTAGCAGTAGTGACTGACCTGGCTTTCAAATGCAGATTCTACTGTGGAAAATAGTATTAACTGGTGATAGTATCAGTGTTGGGAAGGTTACTTTGGAAATGTAATAGGTTACAGATTGCAAGTTACACTGTTTAAAATGTAATAGTAGTGTAACTTTTTCAATTACTTTATTAAAGTAATGTAACTAATTACTTTTGAGTACTTTTTGATTACTTTTCTAATTTTGTGAAAATTAAAGAATAATAAATAAAAGCATATACATCAACTTAAATACAGTTATCTATAAGCATGTGACGTATTCTGTGAAATAAACTCCTGAAACATTGGTGTTTTTTTTAAACTGCTGTCTCTGTATATGATGATAGTTTTCTCAAAATAAGTAAAATGCACATGAAGTGACACAGAGCAGTTCTAGAAATTGTGTTTATGTGCTCGTGTACTCCTATATTGAGGCGGCAGAGGTTGAAAACACTGCGAGCTTCAGTAGGCCTATGTGTAGTAAATGAAACCATGTCTTTGCCATTAATTTACAGGAGGGGCAGACTGGGAAAAAAATTCAGACTGGAAAATTCAAACTCATACAAACAAATTCATGGACAAAACTATTTTTTGTATGGACCTGACATAAAAAAGGTTTAAATATTTAATTTGGGGACATGCAAAATAATTAAAAGTTCTCTCCTGAACTGCACCTTCACTTCCACAGTCTCTTTATTTTGCCCTGTTATCCATCTCGCTCATGACTTTAATACTCAAGATTGAACAAAACTATACTTTACAATACAATACTCTACAATACTACAATATCTTTATAGAAAAATCCTAATACTGTACACGAGTTATGTTTTTCCCTTACAAAAAATTACCATGCTTTTATTAGCCTATATAAAAGTAAAATAACCTAGTTTTGTTTTTGTTTTTGTTTTTTTGCAAATTGATTTGTATTTATTTTTAAATAAATACATTTGCAAAATAATTTTACATTTTTGGTTATCACAGTTAAACAATAGTAACCATTTTCTCTGGATTTATAGTTAAATATTAAAATGTTAATTTTCGTAAGGGTTGCGTTGTTGTCTGTCGTAGCTCCCCCTAAACCTATAAAAAAAAAATCTGAATTTTTTTTCAGCTAAATTACTACTGTAACATTACAACAGATAATAATGATGTCCTTTATATAGTATTTTGAGTGATGACTGATGATTAAATAAATAAAAAAACAAAGACATAAAAGCATCTTTACAGATGAAACTGACCTGAAACCCTGAACAGTAGTTCTGCTTCTCTGCTCCAGCTGTGCGCTTCCACAGTCCACTCTATCTCTGAGTCTGATCCAAACCGTTTGGCGGAGGCGCGGAGAGCGCGCGAGTCATGACTAACACTTCTTGACTTATTAGAGATTTAATTATCAAATGGCGGATTCGCAAATGATCGCTTTAGTAGGCTACATTCGGCAGGCAATTATACAATAATGATATTAAATAGTGGGGCAAAATCGGCTGCCAGGCCACCGGGAATTGTCCCGGTTCTCCCGGTGTCCAGTCCGCGCCTGATTTCCACAGACACGCAGAATGTGCAAGTCATATATTGCATTTTTGGGGCTTTATATTCACAGACACTAGTCGATGTCATGTTTTGATTCAAGTGTACTGACTTACTTTTGATTTAGTCATCCAAAATGTGGCATATTCCGTCCGCGTTAGGCATTTCGTTTTTATGACTGGATTCTACAGACTGTATTTCCGCATCCCGGAAATTATTAGGGCGGTATGTCTCAGAATAGTCAGCGCAATTTGGGAAAGAAATCAGTTAAATCTGTATGTGGATGTGTGTTAATATTCAAATGTAATCCCCTTTGTAATCGTAAAAAATTTCATAAGTAACTGTAATTTAATTACTCATTTTTTCGTAGTAACTGTAACTAATTACAGTTACAACAATTTTGTAATTAAATTACGTAACGCCGTTACATGTAACTTACTCCCCAACACTGGATAGTATGTGTTACCCAGGATGATAGAATGCTACGTTAGCAAGTAACTGAATGTCAATTAGCCTGTACCTTAACTTAGAATCTTGCAGTCAACATAAACGTGAGTGTACTGGAGGGTAAATAGTGTTTATAATAGAAAAAAGTTATTATATTTATTTATTTAGATTTGTTTCCTTGTGACAGAGTATCTTTTGTTGGTGTGAATACTAGTGTACATAATAATTTTTGTTAATAAAACGTTTGGTTGTTCAGCATTACACAGTCTCAGGTTTTTATTTTTTATTTTTTGAGAGTGAATTTTTTAGATTATACAGTTATACTAGCTCTTTAGGTACAGTATACAGGATGGTATATCAGGGTCAGGATACAATATAATGAGAGGAAGTAGATTTCACTTCTGTATTGTGATATTCTGTATTGCCAACAGTCTGAAATAAAAAAGGAAATCACCATTAAATCACTGGTATCTTACAACAAAAGAATTCCCGGGGGGGGGTGGGGGTGGGGGTGTGTATGGGGATGTCCCCACCAAAGCTGAGACCAAACCTACGCCCATGGTCACAACATACACTAAAGACAAGAACACATAGTATTATTTTGCATGTGGCATATTAAAAAGCCATTAATGAAAAATGCTACCGGGCAAACAAAGGTCCCATTTGCGTTTGACTGCATAGAGCTCATGATAACTGTTGTCTGGCTTTTGTCTCACCTGTGAAGAAGAACTGTTATAGAAATGCATTCAAGAACGGAATATTCAAATCATGCTTTAATTTCCAGTCACAGTTCATTGATAAACAAAAATGTATTTCTCAAATGTAATGTATTTCTCTCCTCTATGGGGTAGCAGTAAATGTTACTATAGTCTAGTCACTCTTAATTTTGTATTTTACAGCCAACGTTTCTGTCACTATGTTTTATTCTCTATAAAACAAAGCTGATTATCATGGTATCCGTAGTCACCACCAAAACAATCACTGTAGCTATTTTTAGCATTCAACTGTAAAATCATAATTACTGCATCTTCTCTGTATTGTGAGAACTTGAATAATCCTTCTCACATTTAATTTCTTTACTATGAAATTTATTTTAGCAATGCTACATATAATACAAAAATGTAAGTACCATGGTATTGTTTATAGAAGACACTTTAATGCCAGTGTCTATGAAACCGAAAAGAGGAGCATTACAAAATAAAATAAGGTTCCACCCTTTTCTGTCTACAGACAACTGTCAAAAGTTACAAAATCAGTATAACTATCGCAAAACAATGTTTTGTCAAGTTGTGTTTTTTCTGCTTTATGCTTTTTTGTCAACAATTATGGATTGAACAGAAGATACAGGATTCATCTTTCAGAGTTGAACATTTATGTTTTAATGTCATATAAGGATTAAGTTCACTGAAGCACATGCCTGCATTACATGGTCTGGAATCACTCAAGAAAAAAAGAATCACCCTGCAAAAGAAAAAGAAAAAAAAACAAAGACAAAGAAGTATTTTGAAAACCTTTATGACATTCAAGGAATAAAACTGTAACAAAGGACTTTTTTATACCAGCATGTCTGTTTTATACAAGATAAAAGATGGACAAAGTCTCTTTCAAACAGACAATGAAAGCAATCCAACTGTAAAATAAGTTAAATATAGTATTAACAACTTTTTAAATAAGTCGTATTAGATCACTTTAAATTTTTCACACTGAATTTCATAGATTTTTCACCAATTGTATTCACCTTACTGCGTTTGTAAAGTTCTTTTATGGACTGCATGACCTCCTCTGTCTTTAGAGTGTATATGATGGGATTCAGCATAGGTGGAATTATCTGGGTCAGAGAATTGTTAATTATCCGAGTATTTGGATGGATGGGTGTTGTGGCAGAGGCAATGTTATTACTTAAAATTGGCAGATAAAAAATTGCCACCAATATGAGATGTGAGGTGCAGGTTTTTATAGCTTTGATCCGATCAACACCATGAGCAATCTTAAGCAAAGCCAGAGCAATGCAGAAATATGAAATTATGATCAGTATTGGAGGTATGCAAATCAGAAGACCAAAGCAAAGTTTTCCCATCATAATATGCACAAAATTATCATTACAGGCTAGTCTATAGATAGGGGCAAAATCACAGTAATAAGTATCAATTACATTAGATCTACAAAAAGAGATTCTATTGACCAAATTTGCAAGTACAGAAAAAAAGGTCACAGAAAAACTCCACATCACCCCTATGATCAGAAACATGGCTGGTTTGGTTACAATGGCATGATATCGTAGAGGAAAACAAATAGCAACCAGTCTGTCATAAGCCAAGACAATTAGTGTCAAAGACTGCAGATTCATAAAATGAAATACAAAAAACATATTTGCCAAACATGCTTCATATAAAATTTCCTGGTGCTCAAATAAAAACACATCTATGATTTTTGGAATCAAAGCCGAGCTTCCACACAGATCAGAAAAAGCCAGATGAAAGACTGCAATATATTTGGCTGTGTGAAGTCTGCGGGCCAAATAAATGATCCACATGATAAATGAATTCCCTAAAACAGTCACAATATACACTAAAGACAAGAACACATAGTAGTATTTTGCAAGTGGAATATTAACAAAGCCATTTATGAAAAAATTTGCAGGACGAACAAAGGACACATTTGCAGAGGAGTTTGATTGCACGGAGCTCATGATAACTGCTGTCTGGATTTTTGTATCACCTGTGATAAAGAACTGTTATAGAAATACACTCAATAAAAGAGAATATTCAAATAATGATTTCATTTCTAGCTACATAATATGATAGATGCTAAAATAATAATACAACCATTGAGTCACTACAGTAAAATCATTAGATACAAACAGCAGAAACGCATGGTTTATACTCTACCTTCTCCAATACAGCCACACAATCATTATTCTGTCAACTATATTTAACATATTTATATTGGATCGTTCTCCTGCACTTGGGACTTCGGTTCATGGATCAGCCATTCTCTCTACAGACTTCAGGGGGAAAAAAAGGTAGGAGTAAATCTTTACAAACTATGATTGAGAAAAATTATACAAGATAGCAAAAACATTTCTCTTAAAGCTTTTTAAAGTTGATATAATGTATTTACCCATGATAACAAGAGACTAATATTATTGTCTGAAATATTAATATCAACCACAAGTCCCAATTTAAAAAGTTTTGATTAATTTGCAAAGTAAAGTAATATACAGGGATATATATAATCCTATTACTAAAAATAAATTATGGCATAAATATGTTTGACTCTTTATCTTCCAGTTATTCCATCGGATTTGAAAAAAAAAATGCAGATGAACAAACAGGCTTTTTTTTCTTTTTTCTTTCCCCATGTTACGGTTTTGTTTTGTTTTGGGTTTTTTTTCTGTTCTAGTTTTCTTCTCTTTTATAGGTTACCAGATAAGGATCAACCTGTCACCAATTTGGGACTCTATTTAAGGTGTCTGGCCTTTGTTGGAAGGGGAGCTTTTGTCCTTATCCTGCAGAACCTGGACCTGCACTTTGTTAATTGTTTGTTTCTTTATTGCTGTTCATTTATCACCTTTGGCATTTAGATTTAACAATTGGGCGCTCGTCCAAGATTTTTGTTATAGTGTGGGAGGTCCAGTAAAATACATTTGTATGTTTGTTATATTTGTGCTTGCGCCTGTTTAATATGAAGGTGGAGTGTATTTTAACTTGGTATTTGATTCATCAGTGTGCTAGCGTTAGCAAACAGCAGTTTGGTTTGTTATTGGGAAAAGTTTTTTGGCATCTTTAAAAACTGTGGATTGTTGGTGTTTTTGTGCTGTATTGCATGAAGTGACCGTAAGGGGAGCTGGAATTTTAACTACATACTGTATATCAAGTGTTATGATTTCCCTGACTGAATATTAAGTAGCTCGGGCAGGATTTTGATTAAGTGTTTGCTCTAGTAGAGCCCAGTGAGAAAATATTATAGGAAAGTAGTTTGTCAGAAAACTTTTGTTGCACAATTGTGGTGTTCCCTGGAAGGTATAGCAACGCTATATGTTTTTGTGCTAATGCTGAGAGAGCGCTTCCACTGTTGTCTCTCACTGGTTTGTCCATTAGTTTCAACAACTGATGGTATTTGAGTGCTTAAAGACACGAAGACTATGGTGAGTTAGTGTAGAGGGATGGAAAAAGAGAAGGGGGACAATCACTTATTGTGTTTGCAAGCTGTCAGATAATTGAGTTCTGCTGTAAAATGGCTATTGAGTTAGACTTATTTTATGAGTCTCCTAGTGAAGAACTGTTTGACAAATTAACAAAAGATCAGTTGTTGGCGGTGGCAGCTTATTATTAATTTTCGATGCAACCGGTTCTTGACTCGTGAACGAGTCAGTCTATTGTTCGTTATCTGGCTCGGCTCGGTGTTCATCTTCAGTTCTCTCTTCACAGCAGTTCAGTCAGTGTACTGTTTGAGTACATGATTTACTCTGGGATATTGGTTTGTTTGAACTCAGAGGGAGTGTCAGCCACATTAAAAAAGTTAACAGCTTAAGTCATTTGTGGATTAATGCGTATTGGAGACGTAAACCGTTTCAAACAATTCAGTTCGATTTGGTGAACCGGTTCAAAAAGATCCGGTTACATTGAATGATTCATTCGCGAACCGGATATGACAAACTGCTTTGTTTTGAACTCTCTCACAACAGACACAGAAGAGAAGACAATGCTGAATAAAGTCGTAGTTTTTGCTATTTTTGAACCAAAATGTTTTTTTAATGCTTCAAAATATTCTAACTGACCCTCTGATGTCACATGGACTACTTTGATGATGTTTTACTTACCTTTCTAGACATTGACAGTATACCGTACACACAGTTTCAATGGAGGGACTGAGAGCTCTCGGACTAAATCTAAAATATCTTAAACTGTGTTCCGGAGATAAATGGAGGTCTTACTGGTTTGGAACGACATGAGGGTGAGCAGAGATGGGTAGTAACGAGTTACATTTACTTCGTTACATTTACTTGAGTAATTTTTTGGGGTAACTAATACTTTTCGGAGTATATTTAAAGATGGGTACTTTATACTCTTACTTGAGTAAATTTTTGGGGAAAAATCTGTACTTTTACTTCGTTACTGTGGGCGACGCTCCTCTCGTTACTTTATCTTAATGCAATAAATGTTATAAATGCTTCAGTTTATTCCAAACGCGCCGTCTACTTTTCTCTGGGCAATGAGCGATGCCCATTCGCGAATGATTCATTCTTTTGAGTCAATTCTGTTCAAAGGCTTGATCAAACCAATTGGCAAACGAGTGAATTGGTTCATGAATCAGTTTGAATGAGTCGTTCAGTTCCCTGCCGCACGCGCTGAGCGTCTGAAGCAGTTCACTCAAAGTTGTAACGTTTAACATCAGCAGCGTTCAAAAGGGGGCTTTGGAACTGCACTGAATTGAAAGCAAATCTGCAAAGGCTATTATTTGCTTGCGATGGAGATCCTTATTAGATGAACACCGCGTGTGCTGTCTACTGTTTAACAGGCAATAACTTGGGCTACATTCGATTACAGTAAACGATACCTGTGACATTAGTTTGTTGTACGTGTGTGGCTCATAACAGAGGGGAGTCAAGTTGAATGCAGCTTCCAAAAGACAAAAATAGCCGATTAAGATTTTATTAATTTTAATACAATCAAACCGTTGCAAGTACATTCAGCGAGTCATATCATCAGCTGCTGAATTCAAATCTGTGATCGCTGGCTGGCGCTGAGCCAGAGATAGATGCGTTTTTACAGCACTGCGCATTATAACCAATCACACATGATTCTTTTGAGCTTATTAAAGCATTGGCCAATCAGAGGCGTTCAGATGAGTCATCGCTAAAATGCCGGTGCTTCCTTCACTCGCTCACTGACTGAATACCTCTTTCTGGCGAATTCTCTCGTCAGAAACAACAAAGTGCAGATGTGTGTACGAATCTTTATTTAAGATATTGATTTCACAGTGTTAACAGTTTCAGTGATTTTAATGGGAGATTCTGAGAGTGATTGAACTCTACACTGTCAGTGAAAATGATCTTTAATAATGTAAATGTTATTTGCTCTCTTTCTGAACAATGAAAGATTAGTATTTATATCACATTAACTTTCAATGTTAAATTCACATTTAATATAAAGTCAGTCGTATTAAAAATATGTTATGGCATGACACCTATATCTGTTACTTAAGTAAACAGACAGGGTTTTATAATAAATTACATAAATTGGAGTAAAGGCTGATGAAATATATACATTTATACACACACACATACATTACATACATTTTATCTATATATCTAAATAAAAATAGGCTCAGTATATATGACCCAAAGTAACTAACTACTTGAGTAGATTTTTTATCCGATACTCTTTTACTCTTACTCAAGTAACTATTCAAGACTAGTACTTTTACTTTTACTTGAGTAAATATTTCTAGAAATACTTTTACTTTTACTTGAGTACAGTTTTTGGGTACTCTACCCACCTCTGAGGGTGAGTTATTAATGACATAATTTAGATTTTTGGGTGAACTATCCCTTTAAGTCCGAACCTACGCCTACTCTTGTTGTTGCATCTGTTCAGACAGATAATGATTCTGACAGTCATCATGATAGTTTACAGAAGTTGGAATAACCTGTGGTACTTTGTAATGAAGATATAGGTTATGCTCCTTTCATTTCAGATGGCCATGTGTCACTGCTTGGAAGTACTGATGAGGTTCCTATTAAGGTTCTTCGAGACAATGGTGCGTCTGAATCATTCATTTTAGAGTCTGTTTTGCCTTTTTCACAGGAAACTGATACAGAAAACTGGGTGCTGATTCGAGGTATTGGATTGCAGATGTTGTCGGTACCTCTTCATAACCTGTTTCTCCAATCTGATTTAGTAAAAGGATCAGTGGTGATGGGAGTGTCGGTTATTTTGGGGAAAATTCTGGCTGGTGACCGTGTCTGGCATGACGTTCCATCTCCACCTGTGGTTACTACTTGTCCTGCTTCATTTGGTGACATGGATATCTCACAGCAGTATCCAGAGGTATTCGTTTCATGTGCACTCACACGTGAAATGAGTAAAAAAACAACTGATGCAAAACTGAATGATAAGGACCTTGTGAATTCACAGAGGGTAGTTCCTGGTCTCCATGTTTTGCCTTCTATTCTCATCAGGTCTGTATTAAGAGTGATGGAAGACAGTTTATTCAGACTTGTACAACCTGCCAGCTGAGTGTAAAACCAAATCAAACTATATAACATAGGTTTCATAGACAATTGGACGAGCTTTTGGGGCAGAACTGACCTGTTTAAAAGAGATGGTCTTCATCCCTCCTGGGGTGGCGCCACCCTCCTCTCTAGAAATATGGCAAATAGTCTTAGTCTTTATACTTGACTAACTGGGGCCCAGGTCAGGAAGCAGACAGACTGGCTAAACCGACTGTCTTCTAGCTGCCTCACGTCACAGAGGTCAGTTAATTCGCAGCACATAGAGACTTTTTCACCTAGATATCACACTATAGAGACTGTGTCTGTTCCCCGAACTAGAAAATACAAAAAATGTCCAAACCAAGTTAAGATTAACAATTTAATTGAGGTTCAACAAATAAAAAACAGAAGCAATATGGATAAACAAATGATAAAGCTTGGCTTATTGAATATCAGATCCTTTTCTACGAAAACACTTTTTGTAAATAATATGATCACTGATCATAATATAGATGTGCTCTGTTTGACAGAAACCTGGCTAAAACCTGATGATTACTTTATTTTAAATGAGTCCACCCCCCAAGACCACTGTTATAAACATGAGCCGCGTCTAAAAGGCAAAAGTGGAGATGTTGCTACAATTTATAACAACGTTTTCAGGATTTCTCAGAGGGCAGGCTTTAAGTATAACTCGTTTGAAGTAATGGTGCTTCATTTAACATTATCCAGAGAAACAAATGTTAATGATAAATCCCCTGTTATGTTTGTACTGGCTACTGTATACAGGCCACCAGGGCACCATACAGACTATATTAAAGAGTTTGGTGATTTTACATCCGAGTTAGTTCTGGCTGCAGATAAAGTTTTAATAGTTGGTGATTTTAATATCCATGTTGATAATGAAAAAGATGCATTGGGATCAGCATTTATAGACACTCTGAACTCTATTGGTGTTAGACAACATGTTTCAGGACCTACTCATTGTCGAAATCATACTCTAGATTTAATACTGTCACATGGAATTGATGTTGATAGTGTTGAACCAAGCGATGATATCTCAGATCATTATTTAGTTCTGTGCAAACTTCATATAGCCAAAATTGTAAATTCTACTTCTTGTTACAAGTATGGAAGAACCATCACTTCTACCACAAAAGACTGCTTTTTAAGTTATCTTCCGGATGTATCCAAATTCCTTAGCATATCCAAAACCTCAGAACAACTTGATGATGTAACAAAAACTATGGACTCTCTCTTTTCTAGCACTTTAAATAAAGTTGCTCCTTTACGCTTAAGGAAGGTTAAGGAAAACAGTTTGACACCATGGTATAATGAGCATACTCGCACCCTAAAGAGAGCAGCCCGAAAAATGGAGCAGAGCTGGAGGAAAACAAAACTAGAGGTATTTCGTATTGCTTGGCGGGAAAGTAACATATCCTACAGAAAAGCATTAAAAACTGCTAGATCCGATTACTTTTCTTCTCTTTTAGAAGAAAACAAACATACCCCAGGAATTTATTCAATACAGTGGCTAAATTAACGAAAAATAAAGCCTCAACAAGTGTTGACATTTCCCAACACCACAGCAGTAATGACTTTATGAACTACTTCACTTCTAAAATCGATACTATTAGAGATAAAATTGCAACCATTCAGCCGTCAGCTACAGTATCACATCAGACAGTGCACTATAGACCCCCTGAGGAACAGTTCCACTCATTCTCTACCATAGGAGAGGAAGAATTGTATAAACTTGTTAAATCATCTAAACCAACAACATGTACGTTAGACCCTATACCATCTAAGCTCCTAAAAGAGGTGCTTCCAGAAGTCATAGATCCTCTTCTGACTATTATTAATTCCTCATTGTCATTAGTATATGTCCCCAAAACCTTCAAACTGGCTGTTATTAAGCCTCTCATCAAAAAACCACAACTTGACCCCAAAGAACTAGTTAATTATAGACCAATCTCGAATCTCCCTTTTCTGTCCAAGATACTAGAAAAGGTGGTATCCTCACAATTATATTCCTTCTTAGAGAAAAATGGTATATGTGAGGATTTCCAGTCAGGATTTAGACCGTATCATAGTACTGAGACTGCTCTCCTTAGAGTTACAAATGATCTGCTCTTATCATCTGATCGTGGGTGTATCTCTCTATTAGTTTTATTGGATCTTAGTGCTGCATTTGACACAATTGACCACAACATTCTTTTGCATAGACTTGATCACTTTGTTGGCATCAGTGGAAGTGCATTAGCATGGTTTAAATCATACTTATATGACTGCCATCAGTTCGTAGCAGTGAATGAAGATGTATCCTATCGATCACAAGTGCAGTATGGAGTACTTCAAGGCTCAGTACTAGGGCCGCTACTCTTCACGCTTTATATGTTACCCTTGGGAGATATCATCAGGAAACATGGTGTTAGCTTTCACTGTTATGCTGATGATACTCAGCTCTATATTTCTTCGTGGCCCGGTGAAACACACCAATTTGAAAAACTAATGGAATGCATAGTCGATATAAAAAACTGGATGACGAGTAATTTCTTACTGCTAAATTCTGAAAAAACAGAGGTGTTAATTATAGGACCTAAAAACTCCGCTTGTAATAACCTAGAACACTGTCTAAGACTTGATGGTTGCTCTGTCAATTCTTCGTCATCAGTTAGGAACCTAGGTGTGCTATTTGATCGCAATCTTTCCTTAGAAAGCCACATTTCTAGCATTTGTAAAACTGCATTTTTCCATCTCAAAAATATATCTAAATTTCGGCCTATGCTCTCAATGTCAAATGCAGAAATGTTAATCCATGCATTTATGACCTCAAGGTTAGATTATTGTAATTCTTTATTGGGTGGTTGTTCTGCACGCTTAGTAAACAAACTACAGCTAGTCCAAAATGCAGCAGCAAGAGTTCTTACTAGAACCAGGAAGTATGACCATATTAGCCCGGTCCTGTCAACACTGCACTGGCTCCCTATCAAACATCGTATAGATTTTAAAATATTGCTTATTACTTATAAAGCCCTGAATGGTTTAGCACCTCAGTAATTGAATGAGCTCCTTTTACATTATAATCCTCTACGTCCGCTACGTTCTCAAAACTTAGGCAATTTGATAATACCTAGAATATCAAAATCAACTGCGGGCGGCAGATCCTTTTCCTATTTGGCGCCTAAACTCTGGAATAACCTACCTAACATTGTTCGGGAGGCAGACACACTCTTGCAGTTTAAATCTAGATTAAAGACCCATCTCTTTAACCTGGCATACACATAACATACTAATATGCTTTTAATATCCAAATCCGTTAAAGGATTTTTAGGCTGCATTAATTAGGTAAACCGGAACCGGAAACACTTCCCATAACACCCTATATACTTGCTACATTATTAGAAGAATGGCATCTATGCTAATATTTGTCTGTTTCTCTCTTGTTCCGAGGTCACCGTGGCCACCAGATCCAGTCTGTGTCCAGATCAGAGGGTCACTGCAGTCACCCGGATCCAGTACATATCCAGACCAGATGGTGGATCAGCACCTAGAAAGGACCTCTACTGCCCTGAAAGACAGCGGAGACCAGGACAACTAGAGCCCCAGATACAGATCCCCTGTAAAGACCTTGTCTCAGAGGAGCACCAGGACAAGACCACAGGAAACAGACGATTCTTCTGCACAATCTGACTTTGCTGCAGCCTGGAATTGAATTACTGGTTTCGTCCGTTCAGAGGAGAACTGGCCCCCCAACTGAGCCTGGTTTCTCCCAAGGTTTTTTTCTCCATTCTGTCAACGATGGAGTTTCGGTTCCTTGCCGCAGTCGCCTCTGGCTTGCTTAGTTGGGGTCACTTCATCTACAGCGATATCGTTGACTTGATTGCAAATAAATGCACAGACACTATTTAACTGAACAGAGATGACATAACTAGTTCAATGATGAACTGCCTTTAACTATAATTTTGCATTATTGACACTGTTTTCCTAATGAATGTTGTTCAGTTGCTTTGACGCAATGTATTTTGTTTAAAGCGCTATATAAATAAAGGTGACTTTGACTTTGACTTTATAAAGCCTGTGCCTTTAGATCTCATACCTGTTATGGATAGAGATGTTCCGATACCCTTTTTCTCTTCCCGATACAGATTCCGATACCTGGGCTTAGGGTATCGGCCGATACCGAGTACTGATCCGATACCTGGGTGTGTGTCTATATATACAGCTGTATATACTAATAGCCCTGTGTAAATTGCTAGAATTATTTTATGGTGTGCTTCAGACTTATCCCTTAATAAAACATGAACAAATACATGGTGAACTACTATATTTATTATAGTATTTTCACTATCTGACATGAATTTGACAGTAATATTATTTATTTTCTTAAGCGAAAAAGAACTTCAAATGCAGCCAAAAATCTAACACCGCAAACTAAAAAAGGTATTTTAGTTTTACAATATAACTGTATAAAAAACTGCAACAAATAAGTCTAGGAAAATAAAAAATGATATATTAATCAGATAATCTCTTTACAACAAAACAAGTAAAAAACAAGCAACCATCTAGGCATAATTATTATTATTAATAGAGACGTATTATTATTACTATACATAGAGACATAGCTAAATCTACTGTAGGCTACAACAGTAGCTTAATATATTGTCAATTCACTCACGTTAAACCGAACATTTATTTTGATGGGTTGCCATGAAGATCTTTGAGTGTCTGTGTTTATGATATGACAGTTTTCTCAAATGAAATGGTAAATTCTCATGAAGTGACGGTTTATGCGTTCGTGTCCTCATATAGTGACACGTGGCAGAGAGTACAAAACAGCGAGCGCCCACGCATCTGCACCCATCACCCACAGATATGTAGAATTTGCAGGAGTAATATTTAAATATTATTTTTCATTTAATATTCACAGACACTATATTCGGCTACAGTCTGGAGCCCTGCGCTTAGACTAACACAGAAGCGACTGAATGCAGCTGCTGGTACCGAATACACTCGGGAGTCGGTAACTTACTACCGGTACTACAGAGACGCTGGTATCATCACATTTTTTAATTTTCAGCTCCGACTTGGTAGTGAAGTACCAGTACTTGTGGCATCCCTAGTCGCCGTTTTACTGTCTGGATGGTCCAGTCTGAAATGCTGCTAAACAGCGGACATACTGCTAACCACTGATCTATAATATAGAAGTGGCTTCACTGTCTGTTGGCACTTTAGAACGCGATGAGCAATCCAGTCATATATAGATCAGTGCTGCTAACGCGTTTTCATTTATTCTTCGCTGCTCTAAACAGGGGTTGCTTGTGGCAACACAGCACAACTTCCTGTGTTTGCAATGCATTCTGAGCAGCGAAGAAGAACCGTGCAGCGGTTAGGCAAAGCTAGCAGTAATAACTAGGTCTTGTTTAAGAAAATTGTATCGGATCGGTATATGGGTTCATGTACTCGCCAATGCCGATGCCAGAATTTGTTGTGGTATCTGTAATATTTCCGATACTTGTATCGGAATCGGAACAACTCTAGTTATGGAACAGCCATTTCAACATCTTTTGGTTGATTGGGAAAAAAATGGCGCCGCTGTGTGTGGCTCGCCGTTTACCTTTGCTGGGATTATTGCTAATTTGCTTGTTTCTACTGCTTGTCACTCAAAATGTGTCACCGTTGCTGGTGTATGACCGCCTGACTTTGTTAAGTATATGTAACTCTGTGGAGAAAGTGCCGATCTATGGCTCTGTTGGTCAGTCAGCCACGCTGCCGCCTTTCATCGCGTCCATACCTGCCTATCTATGGCGTGAACCCTGCCTGCCACTCCGCAGAAAGAGCCGCAGGAAACGCGGGAAAAGAGGCGGAATACGTGTCAGGCTCAGAGCGTACCTGACATCATCCTCCACCTGCGATCGGGGTCATCCGTGTTTTGGGTCGTCAGCTGGGTTCATTGGTTGCAATGTGCGTTCTTTGGCATGCAATTACCGGTGGCTCCGGTCGATTTTACCGGGCTCCGAGTGCCCATCTCCCCGCTACTGGAACAGGAAGCGCTCCTCCAAGCGAGGCTGCGTGCTTGGGAATCTCCGCCCGCTCAGTCGTGCTTCCCAACGGACTGAAAGGCGCTCAATTCACATGGCGCTGATCAACACTAGGTCACTTACAAATAAGACTTTTATATTGAATGACTATTTTATGACAAACGCTCTGGACTTTTTGTTGTTGACGGAAACATGGTTGAAACCAGGTGATGACAGCGCCTTCTCGGAGCTCCTCCCCCCTGGCTGCTCTTTCTACAACTCCCCACGAGTGTCAGGTCGAGGCGGTGGGCTGGCCACGCTCTTCAAAAATGAGTACAGATGCCGGTTACTACCTGCACTTGTCTATAATAGTTTTGAACTTCAGCTGTTTGTGGCTGATCTAGATTATCCTGTATTGTTTGCAGTTATTTATCGCCCACCAAAGCCAAACAAAGATTTTATGCACGAGTTCTCTGAGTTTTTAGCTGATGTTGTTCCTAAATATGATAAGCTTTTGGTTTGTGGGGATTTCAATATTCATGTGTGTTGTCCCTCAAACCCACTTGCTCATGATTTTAAAACTCTTTTAAGTTCTTTTGGCTTAAATCAATGTGTGGAAGGTCCGACACATCAACTTGGCCACACGTTGGATCTCATTATTTCACACGGGCTCTCAGTTTCACTTGAAGAAATAACAGAATCTGGTATCTCAGATCACTTCCCCATTAGATTTGAGATCAGTATTCCACCACCCACTAGTAAACCTGTCTCCTCAGCCTCTAGGCGCCGCTGCATCACACCCTCCGTAGGTGTAGAGTTTGCTTCTGCATTTATGGGCTCACAGTTTTATGCTATGAATGGTCTGGTCTCTCCTTCATCCCCAGATAATATTCTTTCTGTGTTTCTCTCCACAAGCACTGAAATTCTAGATTCTATTGCCCCTTTTCGGACTAAATCTATTAAACCTAAGGTGGATCCTTGGCTAAATGACACCACAAGGGTCCTTAGGCAACACTGTAGGCAAGCCGAACGAAAGTGGAAAAAGGACAAATTATTTTCTTCGCTAGGTTTATTAAGAGACAGCCTAGCCACATACCAGAAGGCTGTGAAGGCTGCGAAGATGCACTATCTTTCTTCGGTCATAAATAGCAGTTGTCATGAACCTAGAGTTTTACCCACCAACTGTCCGTTAGACATTGTCCCAGCCAGGATAGTGAAAGAAGTTTTTAATACCGCCATTGGGTCAAGTTTACTCACTTTAATTAATTTGTGTCTTAGTCTAGGTTGTGTCCCAGCTGCATTTAAACATGCTGTGGTCAGGCCCCTACTTAAGAAACCAAATCTTGACCCTTCAGTGTTATCTAACTTTAGACCAGTTTCTCATCTGCCTTTTCTGTCAAAGGTTTTGGAAAAAGTTGTTTTTATAAAGCTACAAGCCTTTATGCAGAAAAATTCTGTCCTCGAAAAATTTCAGTCTGGTTTTAGATCACGTCACAGTACCGAGTCTGCACTGCTAAGAGTACATAATGATATTGCCTTGTCTGTGGATGACGGGAGTCCTGCTGTGTTAGTGCTTTTGGACCTCACAGCAGCGTTCGATACGGTGGACCATGCAGTCCTCCTCTCTCGTCTTGAGCATTGTGTGGGCATTCGAGGTTTGGCACTTCAATGGTTTAGCTCTTATTTAGCAGATAGGAGCTTCTCTGTTATGATTGGAGAATGCTCCTCGTCGGCTGCTCCTCTTTCTTGTGGGGTACCCCAGGGTTCAATTCTTGGCCCAATCTTGTTTTCTTTATATATGTTGCCGTTAGGGAGTATTATAGGAAAGCACAATCTATCCTTTCACTGTTATGCTGATGACTTGCAGATTTATTTGCCTTTAAAACTGAATGATAATGTCGCACTAGACTCCCTACTTAGTTGTATCGATGATATTAGGATGTGGTTGTCACAAAATTTTCTTAGTTTAAATAATGAAAAACGGAGTGTATCATCTTCGGCAACCCAAACGGTTCAGCGGTGAGTTTGGGGGCTTTGGTTCCATACCTTAAGCCTGCTGTCAGAAATTTAGGGGTTACTTTTGATTGCGATATGAAATTTGACAAGCAAATCAGCAATATTGTCAAAATGAGTTTTTTTCAGCTTCGTCTTCTAGCTAAAGTTAAGCCTTTTCTTAATAGGCATGATCTAGAAAAGGTGATTCATGCTTTTATTAGTTCGAGGTTGGATTACTGTAATGCTCTCTATGTAGGTTTAAGTCAAGGCTCTATTGCACGACTTCAACTTGTGCAAAATGCTGCCGCTCGGTTTTTAACAAATATACCTAAGCGTGTACACATTACTCCTGTCCTCTATTCCTTACACTGGCTTCCAGTACAGTTTAGAATAGATTTTAAGATTTTGTTGTTCGTTTTTAAGGCCCTAAATGGCCGAGCACCGGAGTACATAAGTGAGATTTTAACCCTGCGTGAGCACAGCCGGTCGTTACGGTCTTCAAATCAACTGGTTTTAGAAGTCCCAAGGTCAAAGTACAAGCGTTGGGGTGATCAGGCGTTTGCAGTTGCTGCCCCAAGACTTTGGAACAAGTTACCCCCTGATATCCGTACAACTGCAGATGAAACTCTTTTTAGGTCTAAACTTAAAACCCACCTGTTTAGGATGGCTTTTAATACATAGTAGTGGTGACACAATTTCCCTCTTGCTGTTTTCTTTTTTGTTATATGTATTTATTGTATGATATGATGTTTATTGTATTCTATGATATGAAGCACTTTGGATACCTGACGGTTGTTGTAAAGCGCTATACAAATAAATGTTGATTGATTGATTGTGTTGGGCCTTTACCGGCTTCAAAGTCTGGAAGTGTGTATCTACTGACAGTGTGTCAGAGCACTCGTTATCCTGCGGCATATCCATTGCATAACATGCTGAAAGTCAGATTGCTTTAGAGTGTTTCCACCAAACGTTGAAATCTTTGTTGACGGCAAATTGCACTGAGGGCAAATTCTCCTTTTTGTGTGAAATTTTCAGGACCTTACGAAAAGTGTCTGATCAAAATTATATACTTTCTACCCCTGAGTGCAGGAAGCATAGTTCTGCCATGTAAATTTGTTAAAGCATTTTTATGCTCATAATGTTGCAACAGAGGCAGGTAATTCCTTCCTCTGTTGCCTTAGCCAATTTGACTCCTACAGGTGAATGGGAACAGGATGTGAAACTTGATGTAATTTTACAACCTCATCTTAAAAAACTCTTGAAACCTTGGCTAATTTAGTGTTATTAAAACATTTATCTTGTGAACAACAATCTGATTTTAAGTCTATGTTGATTGAGTTTTCAGGTCTCTTTTCAGATACTCCTTCTCGTACACAATTGAATGAACACGATATAGACATTGGAGATGCCAAACCTGTCCATCAGCGTATTTATCGTGTGTCATTGGATAAGCATAAGAAATTAGAGTCTGAAGTTAATTACATGCTTGAGAACAACATGGCATAGCCCTCCTTCTCAGATTGGTCTTCGCCTTGCTTGCTGGTGGGGAAACCAGCAGTGTTGGGAAAGTTCACTTTCTACATGAACTAGTTCAAAGTTCAATTCACAAATTTTAAAATGAACTAGTTCAGTTCATAGTTCAAACTACAAAATTTTGAACTAAAGTTCACAGTTCCAAAAATGAACTAGTTCATAGTTCTTTTTTCCATACGTTGCTGCGAGCTATTATTTTTCAAAATTATTGCCACAGCCCATATAGAATCACAGACAGCAATTATTTTATCAGTTTTAACAATGAAGCTATGCGTCAGATTTCATCTTCATATCCAATTTTGAATCCTTATCCAACCAGGGTTTACATTAGCATTGAGGGGACAGCATTTCCCCATTGTTGCTTTAATGCTTTGTCTCCCATTCTCACCGACCTTGTCATAAACATCATAAAATTCTTTTAAATGATCATACGCCTTCTTGCTATATGCTGCTGTCGTTTGCTGTTTTTTTTTGATGACGCGTCACGCAGGCGGCGGACGGCGGCGCGACACTGGTGGCTGGTGTTGCCAGATTGGGTGTTTTTCCGCTACATATTAAGATCCGTTTACGGTGTGTTTTAGCCGGGTTTTCGCCTGGAAAGGCTCTATAGAAATCTGGCACCCTATTGAACGAAGTTTACCTGAGAGAGCATGCCGTTCACAGACACCAGAATGAACGAGTTCACAGGAACGTTCATCAGGCATTAATACAGCACGTTCAGTTCACGTTCGCCCAAAATATGAACGAGTTCATGAACTATCGTTCAATGAACGCGTTCAGGCACAACACTGGAAACCAGATGGTGTTTTTGCACAGATTATAGACTAATAAATATTATTAATATATTGCCTAGGGTTGATGACTGTTTAGATCAGGTTGGGTCAGCCAACTTTGTCAGCAAATTTGATTTGCTCAAAGTTTACTGTCAAGTGCCCTTGACCCTTTTGTCCCAACTTTTCTTCCGTTGTTGCCCCGCTTACTGATTTGTTACAAGCAAAGTCTAAATTTGTGTGGACTTCTAAATGTGACAATGCCTTCGAGAATGTTAAGCGATTGCTCACGTCATCACCTGTCCCACTTAATTTTGTCAACGTTTCTGTCACTATGTTATATTCTTATTAAACAAAGCTGGTTATCATGGTATCCGTAGTCACCACAAAAAAGCCACTGTAGCTATTTTTAGCGTTCCACTGTAAAAGCATAATTACTGCATCTTCTCTGTATTGTGTAAAAACTCTAATCCTTCTTACATTTAATTTCTTTACTATGAAATTTCTTACATGTTATACAATATATCTTACATGTTATTCTTACATGTTATACAAAAATTTAATTACCATGGTATTGTTAGTAGGAGACATTTTAATCCCAGTGTCTATGAAACAGAAATTGGCTTACAAATTGCATTACAAAATAAGGTTCCACCCTTTTCTGTCTACAGACAGCTGTCAAAAGTTACAAAATCAATATTACTATTGTAAAACAATGTTTTGTCAAGTTGTGTTTTTTTGTCAAAAAAATTATGAACCAAAGATAACAGGATTCTTCTTTCAGAGTTCAACGTTTATGTTTTTTAATGTCATATAAGGATTAAGTTCACTGAAGTACATGCCTACATTACATGGTCTGGAATCACCCTGCAAAAGAAAGACAAACCTGCTGATATGTCATATTACAGAATGGTTGGAATAAAAAAATTATAAGTAAAAAACTGCAAACATATTACAAAGAATTCTTTTGAAAAGCTTTTAACATACAAGGAAAAAAACTGTAACAAATGATTTTTATACTAGCATGACTGTTTTATACAAGATGGACAAAGTCTCATTCAAACAGATAATGTTCATACATCAGTTTTGATCACTTTCAATTTCTCACACTGAATTTCATAATTTATTCACTTATTGTATTCACCTTACTGCGTTTGTACAGTTCTTTTATGGATTGCATGACCTCCTCTGTCTTAAGAGTGTATATGATGGGATTTAGCATAGGTGGAATTATCTGGGTCAGAGAATTGTTAATTATCCGGGCATTTGGATGGATAGGTGTTGTGGCAGCGGCAATGTTATTACTTAAAATTGGGAGATAAAAAACTGCCACTAATATGAGATGTGAGGTGCAGGTTTTTAAAGCTTTTATCCGATCAACACCACGAGCAATCTTAAGAAAAGCCAGAGCAATGCAGAAATATGAAATGATGATCAGTATTGGAGGCAAGCAAATCAGGAAACCAAAGCAAATTTTTCCCATCAGTAAATTTAGGGAATTATCATTACAAGCTAGTCTACAAACAGGGCCATAATCACAAAAATAACTATTAACCACATTAGAACTACAAATAGAAAGTCTATTCAGCAGACCTACATGTACAGAAAAATATGCCATAGACAAAATCCACATCACCCCTATGATTAGAAACATGGCTCGTTTGGTTACAATGGCATGATACTGTAGGGGAAAACAAATAGCAACCAGTCTATCATAAGCCAAAACAAGTAGTGTCAAAGACTGCAGATTCATGAAATGATATACAAAAAACATACTCACAAAGCACACTTCATATGAAACATCATGGTGCCCAAACAAAAATGTGTCAATGATTTTTGGAACCAAAGCTGAGCTTCCACACAGATCAGAAAAGGCAAGATGGAAAACGGCAATGTATTTGGCTGTGTGAAGCCTGCGGGCCAAATATATGATACACATGATAAATGAATTCCCTAAAACAGTCACAACATACACTAAAGACAAAAACACATAGAAGTATTTTGCATGTGGAATATTAGAAAAGCCATTGAGGAAAAAGGTTGCAGGACGAACAAAGGTCACATTTGACGAGGATTCTGACAGCATGGAGCTCATGATAACTGCTGTCTGGTTTTTTGTGTCACCTGTGATTCAATCCATTCAAGACATTAATGCAAATGGATTAATTTTCTTTGAAATAATCATATTAAACCTATTTGATAAGAGGCAGTAAAAGCATTACAGAGAAACAGAGCAGAGGAAACATGGTTTATACTCGACCTTCTCCAAAGGTGCTCCCATCTTACTATTTTACCAGCCATCAGATAAATATATATTAGATCATTCACTTACACATGGGACTTTAATTCATAATCACCCCTTTTCCCTACAGATTTGAAGAAAAAAATGCAGGAGTAATGCTATAGAACTATTTAGTTACTCTTAAGCTGTATAAAGAGGGACTTGTGAAATTATGCCCTCAAAAACACAGGGAATATATCGGGTCTGACTTGTATGTAGCCCACAAAGCCATTTAAATATTTAAGTAAAAAGCACTTAAAATTCTCCTTCTAAAAGATAAAGAAAATTAAAATAGTTCTTAAAGCTTTTCAAATTTTTGTTTCCCTTTCTCCCTTAAGAAAGCTAAACGGGAGAGGACAAATACGTATATATACAAAGCTGGGTAGTAACGGATTACATGTAATCTGGATTACGTAATCAGATTCCAAAACTCAAGTACTTGTAATTAGAGTAAACTACTTTTTAAAATACTCGTAATCAGACTACAGTTACTTTTTTATGGATTACATGATTACATATTATTTGCACAATGGTAATAAGTCATTCACAATTCATTGATTCACCTAAATTTCTTTTTTTTTTACATTTTATTTTTCCTAATAAACCTGCCGCTTATATACGTTAGTGATTCTTCAAGCTTTTCCGGCGGAGAGGGGGAGGGGGGTCAGAATCGCGCACAAAAGAAATCAACGACAAGATAAAAGGAAAGAAAGACACGGGAAAAATGTCACTATTCAGTGTAAACTCTGACTACCACGGATTAATTTGCTATCCATGGAAATCTTTGACCTAGCAAAGTTATTGTTGGGAATTTCACGTTCTTTACTATATTTTTGTAATGTTGATTTTTCTTCATTGTTACTACCTTATGCACTTCTAGTGTTTTGTGATTAAGTATTTGACCTGAAAATGGTTTTTATATATTAGCCAGGGCTCGACATTAACGCTTGTCCAGGACAAGTGGATTTTGTGAAGGGACAAGTGAAAGAGAATTGTACTTGCCCGACCGGACAAGTAACCTGATCAAAATTTTAATAACAAACAATTTGGCGAGAATGAATCATATTTCATTATCTATAGTGTAAACGGTGACTAAAAACATATATATATATATGTACGGTACATAAATTTTTTCACACAAGCATAACTATAACATTGCTATACAATATGTTTGAAGAATGTAACTTTTGAAACACAATGTAATCTGAATATTATGCAATATTTGCATTTCTGTGAGGCTTTTATCACTATTGACAATGCTTTCCCTAATGTAAAAGTCATATCCATGAGGAAATCCTTTAATGTCAGATACAAGTCACGACTGAGCAATATTGAGTAGCCTATGCACAAACATGTATATGTTTTACATGTCTAAAGTATAGGCCTGTAGAAAGAATAAACTAACTGATTTTGCTTAACAACTTAAATTTAGGGCTGGGTATCGATTCAGATGTCCCGATTCAATACGATTTCGATTCACAAGCTCTCAATTCGATTCATTTATCAATTGTTTTATTTAAATTTTTATAATTACATTCAGTGAATATAATTTTAATACAAATGCTATCGAAATTTCAAAAAAATTAACAGTAAACAGTTTACAAATGGTGAATTTATACGTACAAAGAAATAAAGATTTATTAATATTTATTGGTAGTAGTAGCAGCATTGTTGTTACATTGAGTCTTAAGACTGCTAAATAGTAATATATTTTAGACAGTTTCTTCACGTTTTTTTGATGGGTTGCCGTGAGGAACTTGCAGCTGCTGTACAGTATTTGATATGACGGTAGTTTTGCCAAATCAAACAATAAACTGCTAATGAAGTGACTCTCACAGCAGCTAGGGATGAAATCTGTGTATTCTATTCATATCATCATAGTCAGACGACAGAGGTTGATGGCGAGCATCATCCGCGCTTGTGTTAACAAAACAGTGGTTGCACCATCGACCATTCATTGTGAAAATTATGGCGCCCTTGCGCGTGATGTCAAAAACTTCCACAGATTTGTGGTAGTACTATAGAATTTCACCTGAGCATTGCAAATCACACTTTGTTCTTAGTTCTTGTCAACAGTATCTCCGCCATGATAAGACCTGAATGAGTGACAGGCTTTCTAATGTAACATTGCACAAGGTAAATAAGAGGGTGACATCTAGTGGAGAAGACTAGTTAAAAGATTAATATTAATCTGATCTTCTTTTAAATGTTTGCTGAAATAAATACCGGAAAATATCGATTCATGGCTTTTGAGAAATACGATTAATCTAAAATACTTTTTTTTTTGCCCAGCCCTACTTAAGCTATAATCTGTATGCACAAAAATTCAGGTTTTTCCATGTGTTAATAAAAACATCGGTCTATTTAATAAAACTTATTAAACTTACTTAAAAGAAACTTATTGTGCATGTCTCATTCAAACCCCTGGTGATAGATATGCATGTGCATAATGTCTGCAACTCACCCGATAGGGTCCTTAGACAGTTGGTTGAATTAGACTCATTGAATTAGACTTTTCAAGCTGGATGTGCTACTTCCGCTGTGCGTCTTGCTTTATTAACCCCAAATTATTATTTTATTCAATTTGATTTGTGAACTGGCTTGATCGATTACTTCTCAAAAACCGGCTTAAAAAAACTATTCTTTCAAGAATCTGACATCACATTGTCTTGGTTTTGCACTGATAAGTTGTTCCAAAAGGTGGCAACACAGACCCTCTCAAAAACGAAACATCTCTGGTGATGCAGAGTACCCCGTGGACATTGGGGAATGCCGCCAGCAGAACCGTTGTCTGTGTTGAAAAATCTCCAATCCTATTGGTCCACGTAGCCCATGACATCATGGATGGGTAGTATAAAAAAGCACCTGCTGAATGTGTCACCAACTGTTAAGTCAAGTCACTTTTATTTATATAGCGCTTTTAATAATACAGATTGTGTCAAAGCAACTGTACAGCATTAATTAGAAAACAGTGTGTCAATAATGCAAACACTTATTTTTCGGTTAAAGGCAGTTCATCATTGAATTCAGTGATGTCATAATTCAGCTCAGATCAGTTAATAGTATCTGTGAAATCAAGTCAGCGATATTGCTGGAAATGAAGTGTCCCCAGCTAAGCAAGCCAGAGGCAACAGCAGCAAGGAACCAAAACTCCATCGGTGACAGAATGGAGAAAAAAACCTTGAAGGATACCATGTTTAGTCAGGGGGCCAGTTCTCCTCTGGGACCGAGGACTGTTGTCTGAAGGAGACTTGAAACAGGCTGGCAGAAAATATGGCAAGGGGATGCAGGGAACCATGGTTACATGTGTAACCCGAGACGTTCCCCTTCAGGAAGCAGACAGACTGGCTAAACCGACTTTCTGCTAGCTGCCTCACGTCACAGAGGTCAGTTAATTCTCAGCACATAGAGACTCTTTCACCTAGATATTACACTATAGAGACTGTGTCTGTTCCCTGAACTAGACAATACAAAAAACGTCCAAACCAATTTAAGAGTAATAATTGAATTGAGGTTCAACAAATAAAAAAAACAGATGCAATATGGATAAATACATGATAAAGTGGGGGCCGACTGGTCATTCGGCCACTATAGTGGGTTCATGGGACAAGGGCATGACTAGGGACCGGTCAGGGGGGTCAACGGGACATTTGGCCACTATAGTAGGTAATCGGACAAATAGTTGGTTCGTGGGATGGGGCGTGGCTTGTAAGTGGTCAATGGGGGTCGAGGGGACATTTGGCCACTATAGTGGGCAATCGGATAAATAGTGGGTCCGTGGGACGGGGGCGTGGCTTGTGATTGGTCAGCGGGGTTCGACAGGAGATTTGGCCACTATAGTAGGCAATTGGACAAATAGTGGGTTAGTGGGATGAGGCAAGTGGCACCAAACTGAGGATGAAGGTGGCATTACTTCTGGGGGTCTCGGATAATCGGAGGGCTCCTGTCAGGCCCCTGGGGGGGTTAGGCCCCACCGACCCCACACAGGTCATTAGGTCGGCCGGGGAGGTCTTCCACATGTTTGATCTTGCTGTTGTTAAGGCCTGCCTCCTCTACCGGAGAGACAGCAGAGTTAGGATGTGGTTATGGTGATTGTTAATGTTTTACCTTGAAACAACACAGATTGTATTGTTTTAATATGATAACTTGATGATTTGATGGTTTGTAGTACTTGCGTTCCACGATGGTACAATGTTGCCAGAGGGCAACAGCTGGATAATAAATAAATAAATAAATATGTTTTTTCAAGTGTTTAATTAAAGAAATTGATATTTTCAATAAATATATAAATTTTTTCTTCATGAAAACTGTTTAAGTTTAAATTTAAAACAATAAATTTATTAAACCTACACAATCCATATGGAAACAAACAAACTAATGTATTTCCCAAAGATTTTCTCCTTTTGACTTACTGTTAGCCTAGAAATATTAAATAGAAAGGTGAATACTACATAAAAAATATAATATTTTGAAATTTGAAAGTTTAAATTTATCCATAGTGGTACAATGTTGCCTTGAGGCAACAAACTTTTAATTAATACATAAATGAAAAAAATTATGATAAGGTATATTGATATTGTTATAGTGTTTTGAGCAGGAAAAACATAACAAACAATTATTTCCTCACTGATTTCAGATTGCGTACCATAGAGGGTTAATGGCTGCAGGACCGGATGGCTGTTTGCCTGCGCTGGATTACCTCGAACCCCCAATTTCCGTCCCCAGTTGCAAAGTTGTGTGTTTATGGTGTATCAATTATGTGCTTTTTGCTGAGGTGTTTTTCCTGTTCCCATACTGTGCTCCCAAAAGGAGCATAGTCTGTGTTGGTTTTTTTCTCCTCACTTCCCTAATGTTATTCTGTATTTCTTCCTCAATTCCCTGTCTTCCTGTCCTGTCTACCCCTTTGTCATATCGTATGTATGTTGTGTATGTATGGACAGGTTGATGGCTATTTCGCTGGTACTTGTGACTAGTGACAATAAAGGGCTACTACTACTACTACTACTATTAATTTGTATAGTTTTGAGCTGAAATTTAGTTTCTTTTTGCTATATATGTTTGTCTTTATTATTTAGTTATTTTCGGCATTGTGTTGACAAACTTTTGCCCCAGGGGAAAACGGGACAGGTAGTATGTCACGTGACGTACATTTTGCCACACCTAGTGACTTTAATGTATAGACACATTAGTTAGGAGTGAGCGCCACTTTTGTATGTTTTTGTTTTGTTAGGTAGAAAAGGCAAGTTATTGTGTGAAACACACTAAAGACTCGTTTTTCTTATTTTTCTTTTATTAGTAAGGTTAGAGGTTGAATTTGAGTTAGACTGGCTTTGTTTAGTTCTTTTCTTTTCTTTGGTGCCACTTGTGTCCTTCTCCCCAATTTATACCTGTTTTCTTTATTATTATTTAATTTGTGTAAAATTTTATAATTTTCCTCTTGTTGTTTTGTTACCTTATACACTATCTTATACTTATACACTATTGTTGTCACGCAATAAACTAGGTTTATTGGCAGGTTTGTGCTGCATTTGTCTTTTGCTACCCTCACCGGCATGTACTGTACAAATGATCACAATCTCAATGTTGTCTCTCCTAATCCTGGATCAATATTAGAAAGTTGTAACAAGAGGGACCGCCAACTTGAAAACAGCCAGAGACATGGGGAGGCAGCCCACACCTAAACCCATCCAGCTTAACAAAGGAATGGACATTCCCCATCAAGCTGGCAATACAGCTGTCCTCAATCAACTGTGTTCCAAAAGTAATGGGCCATCCAAGTGAAAAACCCTAATAAAGGGGGGAAGCCCTACAGTATACTTGGCATGGACCCACGATGGCCACTAATGCTTTCAAGCATTGGCAGCAGAAACTAAGTGAGGCGTGGCACAACAGCTGTCTCAAGTTTTAACACTCCGAAAACAATCTATGTCACTGAAAGACCCTGGGAGATAAGCTCACAAGCATCTCTCCACAGAGCATTTAAATATATCCACACCCAGCGAGACTCATAAAAAATAATATTCATATTAGAGAGTAGTGAAGTGAACCCCTGGTCATATTTAAGCTCTATTATGCAGTGTAAGCTGTGTTTGCCTAGGAAGATCAAACTAGCAGTTTATAAAATTAAACATTGATAGTTTATCAAAAGGTTTTGCACAAATTAGCAAAAAAGACAGTGGTGCAGGGTGTGCGATATATATTGTCTGCGCTAGTATTGTAATTGTTGTTTTAATGATATGCGATTTGACATTATCAGTATTTTGCCAAAAACCAAACAAAACACTCCTACAGAGTGCCTTGAAGTTTAGTAGTTTAAACTAGTGCACACGTGCATTAAGACTGTGTTTTTTTACTGTGTGATTCAGTCTATTATAATACATTTAGATTCTAGAATGATCACAAATAATATCAATATCACAGGAAGAGTGCTTTTTTTCTCCATAAATCAGTATGATTTTACTTATAGATTTTTTTTCAAACAGTTCAATAAAAACAAAGTTAATTTACAAACTTGCGTTTTAGACACCATATCGCCTGTTTTTGCTCTATTTCAACAACAAAAATAAATCCAAACACACCCACCATTGCACAGTTTTGCTGCTCTGAGCAACATGACAATGTTTTGTTCCCTGAATGAATCAACAGTTTAAATGATTCGGTTCAATCTCAACGACTCACTTATTAACAGTGACTTGCTGATATCTACCGGCAGTTTTCATTTCACATGTAAAGTATCTTATATACAGTGTTGGGGAGTAACTAGTTACATGTAACGGCGTTACGTAATTTAATTACAAAATTATTGTAACTGTAATTAGTTAAGAAAAAATGAGTAATTAAATTACAGTTACTTATGAAATTTTTTACGATTACAAAGGGGATTACATTTGAATATTTACCCACATCCACATACAGATTGAACTGATTTCTTTCCCAAATTGCACTGACTATTCTAAGACATACCGCCCTAATAATTTCCGGGATGCGGAAACACAGTTTGGTTCGTAGAATCCAGTCATAAAAACGAAATGCCGGACGCGGACGCGGACGCGGACGGAATATGCCACATTTTGGATGACTAAATCAAAAGTAGGTCAGTACACTTGAATCAAAACATGACATCGACTAGTGTCTGTGAATATAAAGCCCCAAAAATGCAATATAGTGTCTGTGGAAATCAGGCGCGGACTGGACACCGGGAGAACCGGGACAATTCCCGGTGGCCTGGCAGCCGATTTTGCCCCACTATTTAATATCATTATTGTATAATTGCCTGCCGAATGTACTAAAGCGATCATTTGCGAATCCGCCATTTGATAATTAAAGGATCACTTCACCCATTTGCATTTAGCTTTGTATTGTTAGAAACCCAGTCATATATTATAATGATCATGGATTTTTCCTTTGTTTTTCCCTGAGATGGGAGAAATAAGGATTTAAGTGTTTTACTTCCTGCTTATTATGACGTAAAAATCGTCATTTTGCGTCATAATAAGCAGGAAGTCAAAATTCATTGAAAAGTGTAGAGACTACAGACACTAGCTTATTATTATTCCAGGGGATGGGACCCACTCACCCTACAGGCCTATTACAGATCAGTGGGTGGGACTAAACTTACAGAAACAAAAAGAAAATCCGCCATCTTGTTTGGAAGCTATGTAGCTAAGCTAACAAGCGCTTATGGAGTCAGATTTACGAGAATGGCTGGAGGAACAACTCATGATATGGAAGAAGAGGATTTTCAAAGTATGTTGCTCGAAACAGATGTTCGTGGCTATCTATACGAGCCACAATATAGCGCAGAGCAGCTGAGGCTGATGGAGGAACAGGAGGCGGCGGCTGCAGCCGAGGCCGGAGACCTGTCTGTCGCGTCCGAGGAGCCCGGGCGTGCTCGAGCTGGTGCGGACTGGTGGTGCCTGTGCTCTCGTTGTGCGCCTACGGACACAGAGCTCGAGTCCGTCTGCTGCAAGAATTTGAAAGATGCCAATTTCTCCTCGAAGAAATGTCTGAGGCAGACAAGGACACGGATGTTTGCGTTGTGAACCATCCTAGTTTCGCCCCGCATATGGACAGAGGCGTCCTGAAGACATATTTCAGAATTCCGAAGGTAAACTGGAAACGCCAGCCGAAGCCTACAGGGACAAATGGACGTCTAACTGTAAAATAAGTGTTTCAATTTTATTTATTATTCATTTCGTGAAATGTACACAATTTCTTCAAGCATTATTATCACGAAATGATTCCCGGTTAATAAGTTACGTAACGTCAACTGTAAACTGTTTGTGCAGTACCCTTTTTAATGCACAAAAAGCTTACTGTGGCATTGTTTACTACTGTGGCACGTAAATACCATACATCGCTAACTGTGTCCTCAATGTCTTGTAGACAATATCGCCTAACAGCCTAACAGCGGTGTTCTGGATTAATGGGAGTGGCTTGTGGAGTTGTGCAAATGTGTTGCATTGTGGGAGTTGTGGTTTTCCATACAAATGAGCCCTAAAGTTACTTTCTGTAATAACTCGGTCAAAAAGGCACCAAATTCGAAAGTTTTAATAGATTTCGACTACATATGTGACCCACTTTCAATGAAGATCAATGTTCCCACGGGTGAAATGCTCCTTTAAATCTCTAACAAGTCATGAAGTGTAAGTTGTGACTCGCGCGCTCTCCGCGCCTCCGCCAAACGGTTTGGATCAGACTCAGAGTAATCAATGCGAGAGAGAGAGAGAGAGAGAGAGAGAGAGAGGGAATACAGTGGACTGCTGGAGCAGAGAAGCAGAACTGCTGTTCAGGGTTTTAGGTCAGTTTCATCTGTAAAGATGCTTTTTTGCCTTTGTTTTTTATTTATTTAATCAAGCAGCAGCACGTTGCTCATCAGTCATCACTCAAAATACTATATAAAAGACATCATTATTATCTGTTGTAATGTTACAGTAGTAATTTAGCTGAAAAAAAATTCAGATTTTTTTAATAGGTTTAGGGGGAGCTACGACAAACAACAACACAACCCTTACGAAAATTAACATTTCAATATTTAACTATAAATCCAGAGAAAATGGTTACTATTGTTTAACTGTGATAACCAAAAATGTAAAATTATTTTACAAATGTATTTATTTAAAAATAAATACAAATCCATTTGCAAAAAAAAAAAAAAAAAAAAAAAAAACAAGGTTATTTTACTTTTATATAAACTAATAAAAGCATGGTAATTTTTTTTGTAAGAGAAAAACATGACTCGTGTACAGTATTAGGATTTTTCTATAAAGATATTGTAGTATTGTAGAGTATTGTATTGTAAAGTATAGTTTTGTTCAATCTTGAGTATTAAAGTCATGAGAGAGATGGTTAACAGGGCAAAATAAAGAGACTGAAGAGAAAAATGGAAGTGAAGGTGCAGTTCAGGAGAGAACTTTTAATTATTTTGCATGTCCCCAAATTAAAGATTTAAACCTTTTTTATGCCAGGTCCATATAAAAAATAGTTTTGTCCATGAATTTGTTTGTATGAGTTTGAATTTTCCAGTCTGAATTTTTTTTCCCAGTCCGCCCCTCCTGTAAATTAATGGCAAAGACATGGTTTCATTTACTACACATAGGCCTACTGAAGCTCGCAGTGTTTTCAACCTCTGCCGCCTCAATATAGGAGTACACGAGCACATAAACATAATTTCTAGAACTGCTCTGTGTCACTTCATGTGCATTTTCCTTATTTTGAGAAAACTATCATCATATACAGAGACAGCAGTTTCAAAAAAAACACCAATGTTTCAGGAGTTTATTACACAGAATACGTTACATGCTTATTAGATAACTGTATTTAAGTTGATGTATATGCTTTTATTTATTATTCTTTAATTTTCACAAATTTAGAAAAGTAATCAAAAAGTACTCAAAAGTAATTAGTTACATTACTTTAATAAAGTAATTGAAAAAGTTACACTACTATTACATTTTAAACAGGGTAACTTGTAATCTGTAACCTATTACATTTCCAAAGTAACCTTCCCAACACTGCTTATATATATATATATATATATATATATATATATATATATAGATAGATAGATAGATAGATAGATAGATAGATAGATAGATAGATAGATAGATAGATAGATAGATATACAATTTCAAATGAGTATTCAACATTTTATGTGTCATTTATCAAACCATTATTTCAGCATTTGTAACTGCGGGTTAAATTCATGTCTTGCATTAAACAGTGTTTAATCTAAATGCCACTTCAAATAAAGCTTCTGTGTTTTCCTCTGCATTGAGTTTAGTTCACTGAAGCACATGCTTATATGGCTGTGGATCATCCATGGTATGGGGGGGCGGGTAATGTGTCATATAGCAGCACAGAATGGTAAGAATTACTGACTGCACAAAACAATAAATCTATTAAACCTACACAATCCATATGGAAATAAAAAAACCAATTGATTTCCCAAAGATTTTCTCCTTTTGACTAACTGTTAGCCTAGAAATATTAAATAGAAAGGTGAATACTACATAAAAAATATAATATTTTGAAATTTGAAAATTAGTGTTGAAAATAATCACAAATCAGCCTTACTAGATTCCAGCCTATAGGTTTTAAACATATTTTGCTTGTTTACAAGATTTTTTGTTACAGCTACAGACAAAAGGACAAGCAGTGAAATTAACCTAGTCATTTTTAATTACTTCTACTGGATTTTATTCTTCTATCTGTTGTTGTGTTCACTTTGCTGCGTTTGTACAGTTCTTTTATGGACTGCATGACCTCTTCTGTCTTTAGAGTGTATATGATGGGATTCAGCATTGGTGGTATTGTCTGTGTCAGAGAATTGTTAATTATCCGGGCATTTGGATGTAAAGGTGTTATTATAGATGCAATGTTATTACTTAAAATTGGGATATAAAAAATTGCCACCAATATGAGATGTGAGGTGCAGGTTTTTATGGCTTTGATCCGGTCAACACCATGGGGAATCTTAAACAAAACCAGAGCAATGCAGAAATATGAGATGAAGATCAATATCAGTGGCGTAAAAATCAGTAGACTATAGCAAATTTTACCCAACAAAATATTTACAGAATTATCATTACAAGCTATTCTATAGATAGGCCCATAATCACAAAAATAACTATCAAGCACATTAGATCCACAAAAAGAGAGTCTATTCACAGAACCTACAAGTACAGAAAAAAATGTTACAGAAAAACTCCACATCACCCCTATGATTAGAAACATCGCTGGTTTGGTTACAATGGCATGATACCGTAGAGGAAAACAAATAGCAACCAGTCTGTCATAAGACAAAACGAGTAGTGTCAAAGACTGCAGATTCATGAAGTGATATACAAAAAACATATATGCCAAACATGCTTCATATGAAATGTCCTGGTGCTCAAATAAAAGTGTGTCAATGACTTTTGGAATCAAAGCTGAGCTTCCACACAGGTCAGAAAAGGCCAGATGGAAAACAGCAATGTATTTGGCTGTGTGAAGTCTGCGGCCCAAATAAATGATACACATGATAAATGAATTCCCTAAAACAGTCACAACATATACTAAAGACAAGAACACATAGTAATATTTTGCATGTGGGATATTAAAAAAGCCATTTATGAAAAAGTTTGCAGGACGAACAAAGGTCACATTTGCAGAGGAGTTTGACTGCATGGAGCTCATGATACCTGTTGTCTGGGTTTTTCCTTCACCTGTGATGAAGAACTGTTACAGAAATACACTCAGTAAAAGAGAATATTCAAATAATTATTTAATATCACATATTTAGATGTTCTTTGATATAATCTTTTGATTGAATAAGAAAATAACCCTTTCAGTAAAATCATTATAGAGAAATAGAGGAAACACATGGGTTATACGCTACCTTCTCCAAACTGGTACCATCTTATTAATTTACCAGCCATCAGCAAATATATAGTTAGATTATCCTCTTGAGTTTGACATGAGGTGTGTCTAGAGCATTTTAAATGGCAGGGGGGTGATGGGGTAAACTAAGAGTGACAGCTTTTTAGTGGTTATGAACACTCTTTGCAAGCTTTCTAGTCTATAATCCATTTAAAATGTAGAACTTTGTTTTTCGGCCACACACGTTGCAAAGCTTTGGCAATAATGTATGTTTACAATATAACATACAGTATTTACAATTTAAGCACTTAACTAAAATAAGTAGACTATTAATAAAATAACTAGAGAAGGCTGACTATAATCAGCTTGCTTCCATTTATCGAGATAAGCCTAATCCTCACTTGAATTAGAAAAAAAGCTCTTCTGGTCTTCAGTGATGCGAAGACAACGTTTGAGCGTGTACACGTAATATCAGAGCAAGAGCAGGGCCGATTAAAAAACAACAAGCTTTTTTTATTTAAAAGCAAACGTCCAGTTTTGTGTGAGTGAAGGAAATCCACTTACAAGTGGAGAGATGTATGTTGAATTTGCAAAAATTGTAATCCCCTTTATGACTGCACAGATTAACAACAGAATGACAAAAACAGCTAAAGGTCCCTGGTTGGACTCTTGGAATGCTGCTCGGCCAATCAAATTCAAGGACCGGAACTGTATAAATCCACAACATAAACATAATATTACTACTTAATAATGCACAATCAATTAAGTGAATGCACAGGTGAACTTAAACCGAGTTACTTATTTGTCAGAATGTTTAAAGACCCCCTGTGGTGATAAATATTATTTTAACTTTGATTACATCTCTGTTTTCAATGTGCTTAAAGATAACCCATGTGCTAATTCATCAGTCAACTTGTGTTTTCTCCTTAAAACTCAAATGTCTCAAAAACATGGTTTGAAACAGACCCTTTTTTTCATACTGTCAAAAATACATTAGTGGGAAGTCGTGAGACTAGTGGGAAGTTGTGGCCTAATGGTTAGAGAGTCGGACTCCCAATCGAAAGGTTGTGAGTTCGAGTCCCGGGCCGGCAGGAATTGTGGGTGGGGGGAGTGCATGTACAGTTCTCTCTCCACCTTCAATACCACGACTTAGGTGCCCTTGAGCAAGGCATCGAACCCCCAACTGCTCCCTGGGCGCCGCAGCATAAATGGCTGCCCACTGCTCTGGGTGTGTGCTCACAGTGTGTGTGTGTGTTCACTGCTCTGTGTGTGTGCACTTCGGATGGGTTAAATGCAGAGCACAAATTCTGAGTATGGGTCACCATACTTGGCTGAATGTCACTTCACTTTAAATACATAACAAATACCATGAATTTACCAGGCAAGGCTTTTTATATTATCTCAAAAGGTCAGGTCTTTATTTGCAATGTCTCTTTGCAGTGTTGAGCAATGTAGTTAATCACAGATATACTTGTTGATTTCATTAACACAATGGCCAATCAGATGTGACCCAGATAGCACACCTACGTCTGCAAGATGTCTGTTGAAGTTCGTTTCATTTGGAAAGCATCTGCTGTGTAAAAACATCTGATACACGTCTTTAAGATGTCAGTTTTACATACATTCTAAAACATAAACATCTTTTTCTAAAATTCATATAATAAAAAAAGACATCTGATAGGAAACAATCCTATAGATGTATAGCAGATGAAACGTTCTTGAAAATATGTCTTGCAGACATTAAATAGACGTCTCTGTTATGAATGTGTGCTGTCAGGGGTTTAAGTTAATTCACATACTCATCACTCAGAATGCCAGAGCTTTGTTCAATGCTGAGTTCTGCAAGCTTGCGAATCCTCTTTTTATAACAAACAAAGTGGGGACATAAATAGGGGAATAATTGTGCAGCATATAGCTTACTTTTTGAGATCTCGATGAACAAAGATGAGTGACAGCTGCTCCTCAAAAAACAAAGTGCTCCAGAGTTTAGGTTCACTTGCCCCATCACACCTGCCAGGAAGTTTCTAGTAAGCCTAATAATCTTATTTGGGGTCAGTGTTGGGAAGGTTACTTTGGAAATGTAATAGGTTACAGATTACAAGTTACCCTGTTTAAAATGTAATAGTAGTGTAACTTTTTCAATTACTTTATTAAAGTAATGTAACTAATTACTTTTGAGTACTTTTTGATTACTTTTCTAAATTTGTGAAAATTAAAGAATAATAAATAAAAGCATATACATCAACTTAAATACAGTTATCTAATAAGCATGTAACGTATTCTGTGTAATAAACTCCTGAAACATTGGTGTTTTTTTTAAACTGCTGTCTCTTTGTATATGATGATAGTTTTCTCAAAATAAGTAAAATGCACATGAAGTGACACAAAGCAGTTCTAGAAATTATGTTTATGTGCTCGTGTACTCCTATATTGAGATGGCAGAGGTTGAAAACACTGCGAGCTTCAGTAGGCCTATGTGTAGTAAATGAAACCATGTCTTTGCCATTAATTTACAGGAGGGGCGGACTGGGAAAAAAATTCAGACTGGAAAATTCAAACTCATACAAACAAATTCATGGACAAAACTATTTTTTTGTATGGACCTGACATAAAAAAGGTTTAAATCTTTAATTTGGGGACATGCAAAATAATTAAAAGTTATCTCCTGAACTGCACCTTCACTTTAAAGGGAAGTCGTGGCCTAATGGTTAGAGAGTCGAACTCCCAATCGAAAGGTTGTGAGTTCGAGGCCCGGGCCGGCAGGAATTGTGGGTGGGGGGAGTGCATGTACAGTTCTCTCTCCACCTTCAATACCACGACTTAGGTGCCCTTGAGCAAGGCATTGAACCCCCAACTGCTCCCCGGGCGCCGCAGCATAAATGGCTGCCCACTGCTCCGGGTGTGTGTTCACAGTGTGTGTGTGTGTGTGTTCACTGCTCTGTGTGTGTGCATTTCGGATGGGTTAAATGCAGAGCACAAATTCTGAGTATGGGTCACCATACTTGGCTGAATGTCACTTCACTTCCATTTTTCTCTTCAGTCTCTTTATTTTGCCCTGTTATCCATCTCTCTCATGACTTTAATACTCAAGATTGAACAAAACTATACTTTACAATACAATACCCTACAATACTACAATATCTTTATAGAAAAATCCTAATACTGTACACGAGTCATGTTTTTCCCTTACAAAAATTAACCTTGCTTTTATTAGCCTATATAAAAGTAAAATAACCTTGTTATGTTTTTGTTTTTTAGCAAATGGATTTGTATTTATTTTCAAATAAATACATTTGTAAAATAATTTTACATTTTTGGTTACCACATTTAAACAATAGTAACCATTTTCTCTGGATTTATAGTTAAATATTAAAATGTTAATTTTCGTAAGGGTTGTGTTGTTGTTTGTCGTAGCTCCCCCTAAACCTATAAAAAAAATCGTATTTTTTTTTCAGATAAATTCCTACTGTAGCATTACAACAGATAATAATGATGTCCTTTATATAGTATTTTGAGTGATGACTGGTGAGCAACGTGCTGCTGCTTGAATAAATAAAAAAAATAAACAAAGACAAAAAAGCATCTTTACAGATGAAACTGACCTGAAACCCTGAACAGCAGTTCTGCTTCTCTGCTCCAGCAGTCCACTCTCTCTCTCTCTCTCTCTCTCTCTCTCTCTCTCTCTCTCTCTCTCTCTCTCTCTCTCTCTCTCTCTCTCTCTCTCTCTCTCTCTCTCTCTCTCTCTCTCTCTCTCTCTCTCTCTCTCTCTCTCGCATTGATTACTCTGAGTCTGATCCAAACCGTTTGGCGGAGGCGCGGAGAGCGCGCGCGTCATGACTAACACTTCATGATTTATTAGAGATTTAATTATCAAATGGCGGATTCGCAAATGATCGCTTTAGTACATTCGGCAGGCAATTATACAATAATGATATTAAATAGTGGGGCAAAATCGGCTGCCAGGTCACCGGGAATTGTCCCGGTTCTCCCGGTGTCCAGTCCGCGCCTGATTTTCACAGACACGCAGAATGTGCAAAGTCATATATTGAATTTTTGGGGCTTTATATTCACAGACACTAGTCAATGACATATTTTGATTCAAGTGTACTGACCTACTTTTGATTTATTCATCCAAAATGTGGCATATTCCGTCCGCGTTAGGCATTTCGTTTTTATGACTGGATTCTACGAACCAGACTGTATTTCCGCATCCCGGAAATTATTATGGCGGTATGTCTCAGAATAGTCAGTGCAATTTGGGAAAGAAATAAGTTAAATCTGTATGTGGATGTGTGTAAATATTCAAATGTAATCCCCTTTGTAATCGTTAAAAATTTCATAAGTAACTGTAATTTAATTACTCATTTTTCGTAGTAACTGTAACTAATTACAGTTACAATAATTTTGTAATTAAATTACGTAACGCCGTTACATGTAACCAGTTACTCCCCAACACTGTTTGGGGTTGGATATAAACTCTGCAGGACAATAGCGCTCAGGGAGTAGGATTAGACATCCTTGATGATATTTTTAAAAATACCACAAACAACATTATAATGTATTATTAGTAAGAGAAATCGGGCAGGGGTGCTTCTTTGAACCAGATACAGAAGCAGTCACAAAGCTTTTTACTTCTTAGATTGTGTACTTATGGCTTCTGTACATTTTTAAATATTCTTACACAAGCAGCAGAGCTTCTATAAACTTCGTAGTGTTTTTCCTCCATCAGTTTTAAATATTACTATTGCCGATCGTACACAAAAATCAGCCACCGATTCAATCATCAAAACATACAAAAGTTCGGAGTTCCCATGAGATTTGTGTTGGAACTAAGTGTTCAAAATAGTACCGTATTCTAACATTCTAATAGATCTGCTACTGATTCTGACTGATCACACTCAGAACCATTCAGACTAAATTTGAAAAACGTGTAGATTAATGTGTGACATTTGTTTTTTAATATTATCTTAACATTCAATGCTCTTATCAGCTTAAAACCTGTGTTAAACTGAGGTAACCAATTGACCCACCATTGATGGAATTTAAGTTTATTTTCGTCAAGACAAAAAACAGACCAAAGCTAAAACCAACATACAAATCCACACTGCATGTATACGTTGAATGTAAAAAGTTACTAAAAGTGTACTGTATTTTTAACAGTGATTATTTATTGTGGAAAACTTTGTGTTTTTTGTTTAAAATACCTTTTTAAAATTTCGTTGTGCATTATAAAATACATACCTGTATAGGCCTGTGTTATGTATCCTGCATTTCTAGCATGTAGATAATATCTGAAATGTCACTGTGTTATAAGGTTTATATGCAAAAGCTGTTGTACAGGATTGTACTGAGCATTTTGTGCTAGCTTTATGTAGCTGTTCATCATATTTATATATTGCATTAATTCTGTTAAATAAACAAGGTCAAATAAAATAATTACTTTTAACGAGTTTAGTTTACTGAAGAACATTCAGGGCATTACATGGCCTAGAATCATTATATGATGTTAAGAAATAGTAACTGAATAAAACAATAAACATATTGCACATACACAATCTGTACAAGAAGAAAAAAGTACTGACAAATATAACTAATAATCATTCAGAAAAGGTTTACATTTATTAGATTAAAAGCAAATGTAGAGTAAAAGGGGTGTAATGTTTATCTAAAACCATTAAATGCAAAGGCATTAAAAAATAAATGAAGCTATTTAGATTTTATTAAGTGTTTTTTTTTGTTGTTGTTGTTGTTGTTGTTTTTTACAAAGGAAGGAATCAAGAAAATAAATCCTTATTGGCTTTCAAGCACAAAGGTTTTAAACATATTTGGTCTGTTTACAACACAGTATCTGTGGCAGCTACAAACAGCTGATGAAATTAAACCTGCAATTATTTTTAATTTCTCCTACTGCATTTTATTCTTCTTTCTGTAGTTGTGTTATCTTTGTTACGTTTGTAGAGTTCTTTAATTGATTGCATGACATCCTCTGTCTTTAGAGTGTATATGATGGGATTCAGCATAGGGGGTATTGTCTGTGTCAGGGAATTGTTAATTATCCGGGTGTCAGGATCAAAAGGTGTTTTTAGAGATGCAATATTATTGCTTAAAATTGGGATATAAAAAATTGCTACCAATATGAGATGTGAGGTGCAGGTTTTCATGGCTTTGATCCGCTCAACACCATGAGCAATCTTAAGCAGAGCCAGAGCAATGCAGAAATAAGAAATGAATATTAATATCAGTGGCATGAAAATAAGGAGACTACTGCCTATTCTTCCCATCAAAATATTCATAGAATTATCATTACAGGCTAAACTATAGACAGGGCGATAATCACAAAAATAACTATCAAGCACATTAGATCCACAAAAGGAGAGACTATTCACCAAACCTACAAAAACAGAAAAAAATATCATAGAAAAACTCCACATCACCCCTATGATCAGAAACATGGCTGGTTTGGTTACAATGGTATGATACTGTAGGGGAAAACAAATAGCAACCAGTCTGTCATAAGACAAGACAAGTAGTGTCAAAGACTGCAGATTCATGAAATGAAATACAAAAAACATATTTGCCAAACATGCATCATATGAAATGTCCTGATGCTCGAATAAAAATGTGTCAATGACTTTTGGAATCAAAGCCGAGCTTCCACACAGATCAGAAAAGGCCAGATGGAAAACAGCAATGTATTTGGCTGTGTGAAGTCTGCGGGCCAAATAAATGATACACATGATAAATGAATTCCCTAAAACAGTCACAACATATACTAAAGACAAGAACACATAGAAGTATTTTGCATGAGGGATATTAAAAAAGCCATTGATAAAAAATGTTGCAGGACGAACAAAGGTCACATTTGCAGAGGAGTTTGACTGCATGGAGCTCATGATAACTGCTCTCTGGATTTTTGTGTCACCTGTGATAAAGAAATGTTATAGAATTGCACTCTATAACAGAAAATATTCAAATTAATATTTTCATTTCCAGTTACATTGAATGAACAAGCAAAAATATTTAGATGTTCATTAACATAATCATTCTAATAATAAAATAAGTTTTCTATTAAAATGATTAGTGAGAAAGGTAAGATATGTGGTTTGTACTCCACCTTTTCCAAACAAGCTCATCTCATCATTCTACTAGCCGTCAGACAAATTTATATGATTCTCTCGAGCCTGGACCTTTAGTTAATGGAGCTACCCTTTTCCCTATAGACTTGAGCATGAGGGGGCAGAAGTTTGTTTATTTATTTATTTTTGTTTGTTTGTTTTTACAACACTAAAAACTCACTTTTTATGTTACATAGAGCCATAATCCTTTTTTAATATACAGAATTTTCATTTATAGGATGCAATGACAGAACTAGTAGCGCACAGCCTCATTCCACTGGTAATCACATGCTAGCTGATATTTAGAACACCACAACTGTATGATAATCAGGATTGGATTATGACACAGTGGTGCCCTGGGCACGAATTGATTAAAGGCCCCCCTTGGTAATTTTTCCTTTTTTTATTAGAAATATATCTAAACTTGTTAACCATCTCGATTCTCAAATATGTGTAAGTAAATGCATTTTGCACCTTTATTGATCATATTAGTTAATATACTGTATAATGGGCAATAGGCAAAGTAGCCTAATGTTAATGTAATCTATTAGGCTACACATAAAACCCATCTTTTTACTTAAGTACCAGATACCGGAGTCATGCCATTAAATATTTTTAATAAGGCTGACTTTATATTTAGTATGAATTTAATAAAAACACTGTAAGTTACTATAACTAATTATAACACTTTCATTGTACAGAAAGAGAGCAAAGAACATTTACATTATCAAAGAACATCATTGACTTCAGTTTAGCCAGAGTTTAAGCACTCTTAAAAACTCCCTTTATAATCAATGAAGCTGTTTGCAATGTGAAATGAATATGTAACGAACAGCTTACGCACATCTGCACTTTATTGTTTATAATCCCACCGGTGTGATGGTATCAAATATAAAAATATTAAGAGATGTTGCATTGGCTAAAGCAATGGAAACTATTAATCATATGGACTGGATTAATTACATATTGTACAAAATTAGTAAAAAGTTCTAAATGTGTTAATATTTAAATATGATATGATCTAATTTTTGGAAACTGACCAAATCAGTTTCTGGTCAAAAAAAGAAAAAAACTCTACCAATCTACCTGATTATTTTAAATTCAATTAGAGTATAATTAAAGATAAAGAGAATATTGTACATGCTTTTAACAGATATTTTATTTCTGCGGAAGTAACCCACGACGATAATTTAAGGGAACAATAAAAAATCCCATTTTAGCTACACAAGTTCATAAAGTTCTATCAAATTTGGATATTAAAAGTCAGCAGGGTCTGATAAAATAGAACCTTATTTTTTTACATTCTGCAGATCTTAAAACAGAGCCCATCACTTCTATTTTTAGATTTGAGTTTAACTTCAAATGTTATTCATTAATTATTATGAAAATGTAACACTCATGCATGGAAATCAGTACTGGTTCTCCCTTTGTTAAAAGGTGGTGACCCATCAGTTTTGGATAACTATTGGCCAATTTATAGTTTGTCTGTGTTGGCAAAAGTATTTGAATCTTTGTTAATGATCAAGTGAAACTTAGTTCAAGTGAAAAGTAGTTCTTAACTGAAAATAAAGTTTTAAATGAATTTCAATCAGGCATTAGATTGACAAATTGTATTGTTAAATGCTTGGATAGTAAACAACATTGTGCAGCATTATTTGTAGATCTCTCTAAAGCATTTGACTTTGTAGATCATAAACTTTTTTTGCAGAGGCTACGCTGTATAGGTTTTAGTGAAATGGCTCTAAATTATGGAATTACATTTGGTTCAATAAAAATGGACGTAACTTTATAAAACTGAACGTAACTTTTTCAGAAATTATCAAAAATATGCCATTACAAACGAAGAAAAACACAATGAAAATGAAAAAAATGAACTTAGTTGCACAAATTTAACAGGCTCTTCAAATATGCTTCATTCTTTGTTAATGTTTTTTAAAGATTAGTTAGTTTTCGCTAATCGTGGATTCTGAATGCCTTGCCACAGATTTCGCTTATGATTCGCAGTGTTTTTTTTTGGTGTTTTGACACAAACTTCTCGTGGGGGCGGGCTTAACAGTGATCTACTATGATTGGATAGTGAGCTTTTGATGGACAGGTGCTCTCTGACCGGGAAGTACAGACATCACCATCAGTGCACCATCAGTGGTGCGCATATTGGAAAGCTCTCGCGGTGATTAAATCTGATTAAAAAAGTGTTCATTTATTATCATTTTACTGACACCTTTTAGAGTATTTTATTTTTTAAAATATTCTTAGGATACAAATGTCTTCAAGAATGTGTTGTTGTCACATTTAGGCAGGCCAGCGAGTTATATCCATCTTCTTTTGTTTATCTTCTAGTTTCTTGTCTGTTATTATTTACTAAGGGGGGTTATAGATGCAGAAAGCTGTTGTTTGTCATTATACTGAGCACTGTATATATTGTGCTGGGCTTAGTCTGTGTAATAGCTTATCACATTTATTGACTATATTTATTTTGTTAAATTAACAAGGCCCAATAAATTGATTTAGTTCACTGAAGAACAAGCCATTACATAGTCTGCGCTCACTCTCAAGAAATCAAATTGATACCCTTAAAGCCACTGTTTCACAACCTGAGGGTCAGTCAGCAGAGCTCAAACAAATGACATCTAATGATTCATTCAAGAGATATACAGTATATGGAGTGTGAAGTTTTTCAGTTCATGATGATAAAAAACATGATGCAGAAGCATTTGTAAAAAATTTAAAAATCTAAATCTAAAAAAAATCTAAGGTGAATTATTTGCTGAAATATTTTTTTAAAGAATCTTGACTGAAAATATTTGTATATTGTTTTAAACGAAGAAAGGAAACACAAAGCAGCTTTACTAGGTTTCAGTCCTGAGGTCTAAACACATCTGGCATGTTTGCAACACAGTGTCTGTTACAACATCAAAAATGCAATATCAGTGAAGTTTCTTATATTAAATACTTCTTGAAGGATCACAGCTGATTAGCAGTACGATTATCATTGTTATTGTAATTATTGTATTTATTTTTTTATTTTTACAAATGCATTTCATTCTTCTTTCTTGAGTTGTGTTCACGTTATTGCATTTGTACATTTCTCTTATGGACTGCATGACCTCCTCTGTCTTTAAAGTGTATATTATGGGATTTAACATAGATGGTATTACCTGTCTCAAAGAATTGTTAATTATCCGGGTGTTTGGATCAATGGATGTTGTTAAGGCTGCAATATTATTGCTTATAAGTGGGAGATAACCGATTGCCACCAACATGAGATGTGAGGTGCAGGTTTTCATGGCCCTAATCCGGTCAGCACCATGAGCAATGTTAAGCAGAGCCAGAGCAATGCAGAAATATGAAATGATGATCAGTATAAGTGGTGTGCACATGAGGAGACCAAAGCTAATTTTTCCCATCAAAATATTTATAGAATTATCATTACAAGCTAATTTATATATAAGGCCTTGATCACAAAAATGACTATCAATCACATTAGATCCACAAAACAAGAGTCTATTCACCAAACCTACAAGTACAGAAAAAAAGGTCACAGAAAAACTCCACATCACCCCTATGATCAGAAACATGGCTGGTTTGGTTACAATGGCATGATACCGTAGAGGAAAACAAATAGCAACCAGTCTGTCATAAGCCAAAACAAGTAGTGTCAAAGACTGCAGATTCATTAAATGGTATATAAAAACATATTTGCCAAGCATGCTTCATATGAAACAACCTAATGCTCAAATAAAAATGTGTCAATGACTTTTGGAATCAAAGCTGAGCTTCCACACAGATCAGAAAAAGCCAGATGGAAAACAGCAATGTATTTGGCTGTGTGAAGTCTGCGGGCCAAATAAATGATACACATGATAAATGAATTCCCTAAAACAGTCACAGCATACACTAAAGACAAGAACATATAGTAGTATTTCACATGTGGAACATTAGAAAAGCCATTTATAAAGAATGTTGCAGGACGAACAAAGGTCACATTTGCAGAAGAGTTTGACTGCATGGAGCTCATGATAACTGTTGTCTTGCTTTTGTTTCACCTGCGATGAAGAACTGTTATAGAAATACACTCAGAATATTCAAGTAATCATTTAATTTCTAGTACCAGTGCTTTATAGACAAAATGCTTAGAATTTCTTTGATATAATCATTTTGAACAAATAATAAAATTAGTCATTGCTGTAAAATAATTAGACAGAAACAATATTTATACTTTACTTTCTCCAAAGCTGCCAGAATGACATTACTATACCAGCCATCAGACAGATTTATAATAGATCATGGCTTGGGCTTGGGACTTTAGTTGATGGAGCAACGCTTCTTCTCCCCATAGACTTGAAAATGAAGGGGCATGCATATGAAAATGTAGCAAAATCTCAGCAATTATATAATAGAATAGAATAAGATAGACTGAGAGGTCTTTCCAGTCATGAGATATTCTACCAATACTGCCACGGGAACCATTTCACTGTTTGTATAACTTCTTTGAATGTATAACAGTATCAGTCGCATTAGATCATTCTATCTGGTATTATACATTAGGTGGGATTATAGTTTCAGATATCTGTTGTGGTCATTGTACTGAATGCTGTGTATATATTATGTTCTTGGTTTGAGTAATTGTTTGTCATAGCATTTCACTATATTCATTTAGTTAAACAAACAAGGCCTAATATAATCAGTTGTTTCACTGAAGCACAAGCATGCATAGATGCAGGAACATATTTTATCTGGGTGGTGCGGCTTGATGTTGCAGGGTGGGGCTGCTCGCATGAAAAAATACTATAGTAATTTATAGTATAGTACAGTATTCTGTCTATAATATATACAGTATAATACACTTTACTATAGTATGGTTCAAAAACATTATAGTATTTACTATAAATTACTATAGTATTTTTGTGGTTGATTTTAAGCAAAATCCTAATATTAAACAGCCCAAACATGGCATGGTAAAAAGGCTTTATAAACATTGACAACTCTCTGAACCAGTGTTGTTGAGCAGGGGTCACCATGCTCGATCATGGATTTCTGGTGTTCTGCAGAGTTTACCCCCAACCCTTATCAAACACACCTGAACCAGCTTATCAAGGTATTACAAGGTACAGTATATGAAACTTCCAGGCAGGTGTGTTCAGGCAAGTTGGATGTAAACTCTCCAAGTTTGGTGACCCTTGGTGTTAAGCATTATCAAATTTAGAAGCTACAATAGGCAGTGAATCATGCAGTGATTGACAGCACTCTGATCCAATGGACGAAAGCTCTCTGATCCAAAAGTCATAAACCACAACAACAACATATAAAAACGAAATAATCTTTAGAGTAATTTTGTGGAAAATTAAAATTGTAGAAAAAAATTCAAGCCATGTAAAATGCAAACCTGTAATAAAGGATCTGAGATCACTCTCAAGAAAAAAAATCACCTGATCTCAAACATATGTCATTCAAGACATCACTATATTAAATAATGGTTTAATTTACAGTTAAAGAGCACTGATGAACAAAAACAGTTGGACAATCTTTGATAAAATCATGAACATGAACTGAACTAATAAAAATAAAAGCAAACATTGGAGAAAAAACATTACAGAGAAACGGAGGAAACATATGGTTTATACTTCATCTTCTCCAAACCTCCAACAATTTCATCATTCTACCAGCCATCAGAAAAAATTTATATTAGATCATGCTCTTGACCTTGGGATTTTAGTTCATGTATCAACCTAATAAAGAACCCGATACTCAAAACAACAACATGATTGTGAATTATGATCATATTTGAACAGTGAATGCAATGTTGAGTAACTTATTTTAGGCACAATATTGCCAGTTACCTGGCCCAGTTTTGATCCATCAACGAAAACATTTCTAAATGAAGCTAGTAAACAATGGCATGTTTTCGAGAAACACAATGTAATGTGGCGGTTCACTCCCAAATTACTCAGTGTTATTGAACTAATCTTTTGTACAACAGTTCAATGACTCTACCTACCTACTGGTCTGACTTTGTTACCTGGAGGAAGTGTCGATGAAAATCCTGACTGCTACAGTAACACACATATTGACAGTGACTGAATGGAACACATTTTTGGGGTGACTAGATGCAGCTGTTGAGCCAAAGCACTTTGGCAGGAAGTGTCACATTGCCTGGGATGACTTCTGTGAAGTGGTAAAGTGTCCAGCGAAGCCCTCAACTGCAGGTCCAAACAGGCCAGTAGGGGAAACTGGGAAGTTAAGGAAGGGGACCTTATCCGCATCTTTGATTTTCGTGAGGTTTAGCCATAAGTGTTGCTTCAGGACCACTAGGTTGGCCATGGATCTGCCGATTACCTGCGCTGTCATCTTGGTGGCGCAAAGAGCCAGGTCAGTCTCTCTGTGCAGTTCTTTGAAAGTCTGGGACGGACTCGTCCATACAATGGAGTAGTTTGGCCTGGAAGACCTGTAAGACTGCCAAGGACTGGAGCGCTGAAGCTGCCTGTCCAGCAGATGAGTAGGTTTGTCTGGCAAGAGCTGAAGTAGTCCTACACAGCTTGCATGGGTGGGCAGCCTTTGCCTTTCAACCGATGGCTGAGGGCGGGCAGAGATACGCGGCCACAGACTCATCCAGGGGAGGCAGATTGTCATGCCCTTTTTCTTCAGCACCATTGACAGTCATGAGGGCGGACGAAGAAGAGGCACGGGGGCAAGCCAAGTAGGGGGCATGGCAAGACTTGGTGATCTTGTCATGTACCTCCAGGAAGAATGGTGAATTCCAATGCTGTGGGTGGGCTCCTCAGGCAGGGACCATTCCAGACCCAGCTCCTTTACAGCCTTCGCCAGGATGCGAATAGTCCATCTCAAGATTATGTCGCTCGCAGCCGCAGAGGCACGCTGGTCTGGGAGGGAGAAGTGGATAGGAAAACCCTCTCCGAGTGGAGAGAGTGAGGCACGCGGAGGTTCAGCCGGCTCTTCAGTTCCTCTGCCCCGCTGCTTTTTTCTCACAGGCTCCTGGGAGGAAGAAAGCAAGAGGGCTCAAGGGGTTTCTGAAAAGCACAGAGAGGCAAGACTCATCTCCTCACAATGAGGACATTCCGTCTCGGTAAGCGCAGCTTCAGCGTGGGCAGAGCCAAAGCATAAAATGCATTCACCGCGAATGTCAGCGGCCTGTAGGGGAGCCCTGCATGAGTGACATTAATGGCAGGGCATTTGAAACAATGCTGGAAATTTTCTCTTTGAATTTGCTCTTTTAATCTGCCGGACAGCAGCATGGAACCGGAGACATCGCTGATGCAGGCACAAACGCAGCGAGAAGCTGCGAGAATGACAGAGCAGGAGGTCTCTTGATCCGCTGCGAGGCTTGATCACAGCAAAGGCTTTCTCAGTCTTGTAAAGCCAAGATATGCAGTCGTCGCTGGAGGAGAGTAATCTGAGGATCCTATGGCGATGTGCCACTTATATAACCAGATGCCCCCACCCATTTTGGCAGACTTTACCGCCATACGCTCAAACAGCTCCGTTTTATATTCACTGCATAAACCAATGGCCGTGCAGTTATACTACATTACTAAAAAAAAAGCTTCAGTTATCAGAGAAAAAGGAGTTTTCCCCATAAGCATTTTAACAAGACACAGTACAAGTATTGAAAGGAAAACAGAAATACCAGCTTCCCTTATTATAAAGTTAATTGACACACAAACATCAAGCATCAGTATATGAATCTCAACACCAAATGTCACCAAATGTCAAAATGTCACCATTGTTGAGATTCATACACTGATTCTTGTGTGTCTAAACATTCAGTAGTTCATGAACAAGGTATCTTAAATGAACACAAAGAAATGTAGATATTCTGATTAATACACTGCTGGATGTTATGCTGTTATTAAAATGCATTTATTATAGTCACTAATAAAAAATGAAATGCATAGATTACACTCTAGAAGCAATCAGTTGATCAGATCATCAGCAAGTAGCCAACATCCCCTGATCACATTTTTTCTTACTGTTTTTTGTTTGCCATAACAAACATAGTTACAACAGCCAAAAATAAAAACTAACATTGAATAGTTTGAGTCAATCTGCCCAACTACTGATCACCATAATGGTGATGTCAAACCAAACTATTATTTTCAATGAACCTTCAACATCTAAACCTCTGTTAATCTCAATAAGGACATTTGTAAATGTATGAGAGAAATAAAGTCAATCTGGTTTATATGAAGTGAAGCTGGTACTGCTGTTTTTTTTTTTTTTGAGTTATTTATAATGGTGCTTGACATCAAACAAAGTTTGGGTTTTCACTTTCACTAACTTCTGAGCATGTTCTGAGCAGTAATGTAAGTCCATATCTATTGTGGTGGAAGTTTTATTAGAATGTTTTAACAATGTTATCAATACACATTTTTCAGAATAGGGAACTTCTCTCATTTTGCTGACCACTTAGACCACGTATATGAAACATCTATTTGAAGTAACGTACGATTACAATGACATCTGACATCCCTTTACTTTACTATGGTTTTCTTATAAAACTTACTACCCTCCAAAATAAAAAAAAGCATGCTAACTGTTACCCATAGTTTTCTAAGCATGTTAAATTCTCATAAAGGCAATCTTAGTTACATTAGGTACATACTTGATATGATACTGACCTGCGAAGAACCACCCTGTTCTGTAAATGTTAAGCAGAAGAGAATATAAGGAATACATCGTTTATTATGAGGGTATCAACTAATATGACATGGTTAGCAAAGTTAACAGTGCAGGACTGGACATCTAGCTTAACAGTTACCTTTCATGAAACAAGAAAGCCTAACCGAACTCAGAAACACTGATTACCAACGTAGCCGATCAGCACGTATATTTAAACTATAAACAATAGAAATGTATAAAGGTGAGTGATTTCAGAGAAGAAGAAAAATATAATAAGATGGAACTTACGTTCATTGCTGTTTGACACTGGCAGATCACAAAGATTGCAGTTAGTTTTTCCCCCTTCTAGTTACTTCGGGCGCCAAGCAACGACCCAAAGTAGCTCTTCTGATTGGCTGAAATTCTCTAATCTCTACACAGTCCCGCACACAACCTCTACAGATGCACAACTCACTTTTGAACCAAATATCTTGGTGCAAAAGGGAGAACACGATAAACTTGTCACTTGAAAGTGAAAAACAGTGTTTGAGATTCGTCACAGCAGATTCAAGCAGCTGTAGTTATATAAAAAAATATACAAGACATTTAAATATTCTACAAGTGTGCAACTCTCATTGGATGAATTCAGGTACTGATTTGCGGATGGGCAAAATTTCTCCACTACTTCAAATTTCTTGATGCAGGTGTGTAAATGCGTTTTGCACCATATTCACTGCAGCAATTGTATCAAAATGTGAGCATACAAGTTTCTTAATTTGTGATTTGTAGAATAGGATTTGTGCACCTGCAATGAAGAATTTGAGAAGGTGTAACTGTTGTGTTGTGTTTGTGGGAGAGAAAAAAAAGTCACAGGTTTCAACTCAACTTAAAACATTTCTCTCTGTGACTTCAAATTTACAGATAAACATGTGTGGCTTTTCCCTAAAACTACAAATCGCACTGTCACATGCGTTCAGTCGTTTTGACTCAAAAATACCTTCATACATGTACTTCTTGAGCAGTGCTATCACTAGCAGACTTTCTCCAGGCACATCGCATAGACCTGAGTAACTGATAATAACATTTATTGTATTAACATGACCATTTTTAAAGGTGTCATATCATATTATTTTAAAGTTCATTGTTTTGTGTATTTGGTGTAACAGAATATGTTGACATACTTATATAATATTCAAAAAAAAATTATTTTTCAAATACTGTACATGATTGTAGGTCCTCTATGCCCAGCCTCTCTCAAATGCTTCATTTTCCACAAAGCTCCCACACATGACATAGAAATGTGGGCATGTTTGAACGAGGCGTTTTAGCCGGTCTGGATCAGCCTTCTCTTTTAGATAGAATGAATGCTTTTGTGGGAGACTTTGAGCTTACACATGCACAAATAGTTACATAACACACTGAAGAAAAGGAAAAATTTTAAATCTAAAAAACTTTAGATCAGTTATGTGAATTAGTTGTTGCAGTACTAAAATACTGTCAACCCATCATGTGTTGTTTACTGTGTGAGTTCATAGATGCAGAATGCTATTATATGGACTTACACTGTCTGTGTGTGATGGGGTTGTGTAACTGCTTGTAGGTATTGATTGTTTTACTTCAGTTAAACACAGATTAATATAATGATTTAGTTCCCTGAAGCACATGCCTACATTACATGATCTGAGGTCTCAAGAAATGAAAAGCTGATTTAATTCACAAACTGTCTGAGGGCCACAATCAGCAGAACAAATGCCAGCTAATGATTCATTCAAGGTATCTATTCATAAGGATAAAAAACATGATACAGAATTTAAAACATTTGTTATATTGAAAGAATTGTAGGGCAAATGTACTTTCATTTGACTTGTTAAAATTAAATCACTGAATAAAATTGTAAATATTTTTAAAGCTTTAATTTTTTATAGACTCTTGACTTAAATTATTTGTACACTATTTTGAAAAAAAATTTACTTCATTTTTCAATATTTTATCAATTTATATCATCAGTACTGTTACAACATCTACTTACAATATTCAATGAATCAACTCTGTTAAATAAGATATTTGTTGAATGATCACAGCTGATGAAACAAATAACCAAATATCTGTAGTCAAAGAGTTTCTTTCAGAAATGTAATGAAAGTCAACACCAATATTGTGCAAGGAAAAATCCACCTCCTGCTGTTTCACACACTGATCAGAAGATATGAGATTAAACCTGTAATTATTTTAACTTTATCCTACTGCATTTAGTTTTTCTTTCTTTAGTTGTATTCACTTTGCTGCATTTATACAGTTCTTTTATGGACTGCATGACCTCTTCTGTCTTTAGAGTGTATATGATGGGATTCAGCATTGGTGGTATTGTCTGAGTCAGGGAATTGTTAATTATCTGGAGGTTTGGATGCAAAGGTGTTGTTACAGATGCAAGGACATTGCACAGAACTGGGAGATAAAAAATTGCCACCAATATGAGATGTGAGGTGCAGGTTTTTATGGCCTTTATTCGGTCAGCACAGTGAGCAATCTTAAGCAGAGCCACAGAAATGCAGAAATATGAAATAATGATCAGTATGAGTGGTGTGCAAATCAGGAGCCCATAGGAAATTTTACCCATCAAAATATTTATGGAAATATCATTACAAGCTAGTGCACAGATAGGGGCATAATCACAAAAATAACTATTAAGTACATTAGACCTACAAAAAGATATTCTATTCAGCAAACCTACAAGTACAGAAAAAAATATCACAGACACAATCCACATCACCCCTATGATCAGAAACATTGCTGGTTTGGTTACAATGGCATGATACCGTAGAGGAAAACAAATAGCAACCAGTTTATCATAAGCCAAAGCGAGTAGTGTCAAAGACTGCAGATTCATGAAATGATATACAAAAAACATATTTTTTAGACACGCTTCATACAAAATGTCTTGGTTATCAAATAAAAACATGTCTATGATTTTTGGAATCAAAGCTGAGCTTTCACACAGATCAGAAAGTGCCAGATGAAAAACAGCAATGTATTTGGCTGTGTGAAGTCTGCGGGCCAAATATATGATACACATGATAAATGAATTCCCCAAAACAGTTACAACATACACTAAAGACAAGAACACATAGTAATATTTTGCATGTGGAATATTAGAAAAATCTAGACTTGACTTGAACAGGCCCTGTGTCAAGGGGGGGCTGGCAGAATAGAACATAAAAACGTAATAAAATATTTATCGTGTGACCATCTTTATTGATTATTTTAACAAAAGCCTGAAAAGCCCAGAGGCTCACAAATGACCTTGGTCTGTCATCAACCATCCTCTGCCTCGAGACTCCACTCCTCTGGCTGCACCTCATCCCTTTGGCTCTGTCAGGCTCCTCCATCCCTTTGGTTCGTCCTCAGTCCTCTGTCTCTCTGGCTCCACCGCAGCCATCTGGAACCCGTCTCCACCTCGGTTGCTCCACCTTGGTCCACCGGATCCTCCCATCGCCCTGGCTCATCGGCTCTCTGTCTCCGCCTTGGGCTCCTCCACCACCCATCGGTCGGCCCCCTGGAGTCGGCAGCTATCCCTCCTCCATGGCTCCTTCCTCAGTCTGCACCACTCTGGGCCATCACTATGGTTCTCCTGTTCCAGCTCCAAATCCTTCCTGTTTCCTCACTGGCTCCACCCTCTGTCTGATCCGCCCTGGCTCCTTCTGTTTCCTCCCTGGCTTTTCTCTCTGTCTGAAACGCCCTGGCTCCTTTTGTTTCCTCCCTGTCTCCTCCACCTGAGCCTCCTCCCAAGTTCCCGAACCCTGCCCCCCCCCCTGCTGTTCTATGGTGCAAGGACATGCCTTCCCAGGTGGGGGGCAATATGTCAGGGTTTTGGACCTGGGGCCGGTTTTATGAAAATCTTCTTTAGAAATAAATTAAGAAATTTCTTAAGATAAATTCCATGAAGTTCGTAAGAATGTTCTTAAGTTAAATTCTTAATAAGTTCTCAAATATATTCTTAAGAACATCTTATTTTTCTTAAGAAAGAAAATAACTGCTGTTATCTGAATTAATACATGATGCACTGATAAACTCACACTATTGTCTTTTTGTGCTTCCTGCAGATTACCCTAATAATCATAATAGGCATGCACACTATTTTCGTCACAACTATGACTGGTGCTCAGATTCAAGTTTTTAATGTGGTGTGTTTTTGAACAGTTTATTTTAAAATAGCCTCTCTCAACCTGCAGCAATGTTTCATTAATTTTTGTGATGTTTTGTGCTTTCATCTGAGTGAACACTTCCGGTATGTGTGTCCATGCTTCTACAGCAAATGCGTCCTGTGCATTCATATGTGCTGAATACTGCCGTATTTATGCCATATTTATAAGCTTAAATTAAAAGCGTTCAATTAAAGCTCGCTATCTGACGCATTTTAAAGTTGCTACTGAGTTTTGAAGTCAGCAAAAAAGTAGCGTCACACACAGGCTAATCATGACCGATCGTGTTTACAATAACAGTCATCGCTGTCACTTCAAAAAACTCGTGCACATCCATAGTCCTACTATGTGTTATATGTAGGTGTTGTTGTTGTTGTAACGCTTTAATATAGCAATTAATTTGAAATAACCCAATAAATTAATTAAATAATTAATTAAATAAGTCTGGAGCTGTCCTAAATTTAAAAAGTAATTTACAATGATTTTTAAGAAGATTCTTTTCAAGAATTTGAATTCTTCTTAGGATTTGTCTTAAGAACAATCTTAAGAAAAAAGATAAGAATATTCTTAAAATGGATTTTTGGGAATACAAAATATTCTTAACTTTTTTCTAAAGTTAAAGGAGTAAATCTATACATATGAAAATGTAACAAAATCTTTGGACTCTGCAATTATAAAGTAGAAAAATTGTAAAGTGCATAAAGTTATTATTGCATAGGCTATTCATTGATCTAGACAAATAATTGCAGAATCTTATTTTGATGAGTGGGACTATGCGTATTCTTCAAGGTAATAATAGCATTAGTTCCCCTATACACAAAGCGCCAGTTTTACCAAGCGAGAATTGCATAATACTCCATTCATTCATTACACTCAATTCCATTCATAGGTGAAACCCATTCTCACTCCTGCAAGTCCAAGGAAAAAGGGTCACGCCAAAAGCACCCTTTAGCGTCTTTATTGCAATGTGGATTACTTATTGCTATTAAAGAGAAACCTTTGGCATCAACACACAGTAAAGGCTGTTGATCCAGGGCAAACAAGTGTGTGATGGTGGTGTATATAAACCTTCAGGGTGGTAGTTGAAATCATGTTCCTGTGTCTCTTTCGGTTAAACTCGTGATCCGGGGCGGGGGAAGCAGTATTCTGGCAGGGGCCCCATAGCTTGTCTGCTCCCTTCTGTCTCAGGGGCAGGGCACAATTTGACATTTGCTTGATGTCATGTTGGGTCAGTGCTCTGAAAAGACCCATCTCTTTAACCTGGCATACACATATTACACAATCAATTTTCTATAATTCAAATCCATGAAATGATTGTTAGTTCACATTAATTAGGTCAACCGGAACTGGGAACACTTCCCATAACACCCGATGTACTAGTTACATTGTGAGAAGAATGGCAACTATACTAATATTAGTCGGTTTTATTCTTATACCAATGTCACTGTAGCCACCCAGATTCAGTCTGTATCCAGTTAAGGTGGTCACTGAAATCCCTTGTATCCAGTCCGTATACAGTCCAGATAGTGGACCAGCACTTAGAGATGACCTCTACAGCCCTAAATGTCAGCAGAGACCATGTCAACTAGATGAACCCTGGAGACAGAGATTATGTGAAGACCTTGTCAACTACATGGCCATCGGGACAAGACCACAAGCACCAGATGAGTTCTCTGCTCAATCTGACCTGTGCTGCAGCCTGAATTTAAACCACACCATGTGGCTTTCATCTGGCCAAGGTTTTTTTCTCCATTTCTGTCACAAATGGAGTTTTGGTTCCTTGCCAATGTTGCCTTTGGCTTGCATAGTTGGGGACACAACAACAAACTGATATTAACTGATAAACCGACTGTTTTTTACTGTCCTCTTGCATTATTGTCACGGGCCGAGCCGGGGGTGTGGCGGCACTCCCTGTCCACCGACACCCCCACCACCACCCTCCTTGAGGTGCTACCCTGCAACAGAGAAAAAGCGGACCACAGGAATTCAGAGTTAACACGTTTATTTACTTAAAAGAAATGGCTCTAAAAGCGGTACGAGCTTCCTCCCTTGAGATCGAGTGACGGTGTGTGTGGCTCTAGTTCCCCTCCTCCACTCCCGACACAGTAAGGTGAATACAGCCCGAATGGCTATGGCACCAGATGGCGATGGCTTGGTGGTAACTCCGTTCAGTGGCTCAGTGGGGTTTCAACACCAGTTCAGTGTCTCTGCAGGACTTCAGCACAGATTAAATATGAATGGTTGAGTCAGTGGATACTCAATTCCATATGTCCCAGGCTCCTACAATGGTAGCAGATCGACAACGGCAGATAACTCACTTCAGTAACTCTGCAGACTTTTCACTAAACTCAGACAGAGAGAAAGGAGGTGCATATAGGTCACGGCTTTAACAAGCTCTTTACTGGGTTAAGACAGAAAGATGGTAATTATACTTCACCGCTTCAGCAGGTCCTTTACTGGATTCAGACAGAATGGACGGTACGTATACTTTACTGCTTCAGCAGGTTCTTCGCTGGATTCCGACAGAGAATAGAGAGCGATATGTACACTTCACAGCTTTAACAGGCTCGTCACTGGATTCAGACAGAGGATAGAGAGAGGCAAGTACACTTCACACCTTTCACAGTTTTAACAAGCTCTTCAACTTCACAGCTTTAACAGGCTCTTCACTGGATTCAGACAGAGAGAACAGAGGTAAATACACTTCACCGCTTTAGCGGATTCTTCATTCACAGCTTTAGCTGATGCTTCATTCAGGGCTAAGACAGAGAGTGGAGGGTACATACACTTCACCGCTTTAGCGGATACTTCATTCATAGCTTTAGTCAGGGATTATAGGTTGGTCGCCCGTACACTCTGCAACATCCCACACTCATGTATACACTACAACACACTCAATTCACACGTGATAATTGAAACTCAGCACAGCATGCACGAACCTCAAATCCTTAAGGTAGAGTGCGGGCCCATACGACAGTCTCAACCAATGAACTCTCCGTATGCTGATACTCTCACTACTGTGTCATTTCCAAACATCCATCTCCAGTTCCTTCCTCATTGTGTCACTACTGCATCTTCACCGTTTCTTCCTCTCTCCTTCCTCCATCTTCTCCAATCCTTCCTCCCCTCCTCCTGCGTCTTCCCCAATCCTTCCTCTCTTCCCCTTCTCTCAAACGCTAACTCTTTTTATTTCCCTCCCAATCCAATTACCTGCTTAAGCATTGTCCCCCGCACAGCTGTCAGCGCTTATCCTCGTTATCTTCTATTCCAGCGTATTTTTTTCTGCTTCCGTGTATCCCGGAACCGGCCTTGTGTTACTCTGGAAGTGCTCCCCGCCACAACAACAACCTCGGCCTATAGTTCCGGCCTTCGTCACCCCGTGACATTATCAGCACACAATTTTCCAATTTAAAACTGTAAAGCTGCTTTAAAACAATCTGTATTGTTTAAAGTACTATATAAATAAAGGGAACTTGAGTTGAACTGATTTTTCTTCCTTTAGGGATCAAGTGGTGAATTTGCAAGTGATGCCTCATGACAAGGGAAAACCAGCCCTGCACATACACTTGAACAGTACACAGAACTTTAGAAGATCTGGCCAGCTTTTTGTCTGCTTGGGAGGACAGCAGAAGGGGAAGGCTATCTCCAAACAGAGAATGACCTACTGAATTGTGGATGCCATTCTGTTGGCTTATCAAGCCCAAGGTATGCCATGTATCCTGGAAATAAGGGGTCACTCCACCGTGATTGTTGCAACCTCCTTGGATTTAGCAAATAATGTCTTGTTGGCAGTGAAAGATATGGCAGCTCGCAGTGGATGTCGAGCTGCCTTATCCTTCAGCAGACATCTGTGGAGCTGCTGGCTGGGCTACACCCAACAACTTTGTTAGATTCTACAATCTCAGGGTAGAGCTGATTTTGTCCCGAGTCTTGGTTAATAACAGGTAAAAATTGGGTAGCTAGCTGGTGATAGCACTTGCATTTAGCACCTTTCCTTCACTGAGACGCTCATCTAGGTGAGTTTCCCATATTGGCAAACCCTAGGACACACTTGTGACCTCAAAAATTCCCCTTTACAGGTGAGCCCATGTGTTTGGGTTATATGTGCTGTTTCCCTACTGTTAATACCATATGATGTGTTTGCCACTCTTCACCTTCCCTTTGGTGAAAACTGTGTCTTCAACAGTTATTTTTGCATAGGCTCTACACTGATATAGACAAATAATTGCAGAATCTTATTTTATTCCAGGTAATAATAGCAATAGTTCCCCTTTACACAAAGCACCAGTTTTACCAAGCGTAAATTGCATAATTATCCATTCATTCATTTCCATTCATAGGTGAAACCTGTTCTCACTCCTGCAAGTCCAAGGAAAATCTGTCATGCCAAAAGCACCCTTTAGCGTCTTTATTGCAATGTGGATTACTTATTGCTATTAAAGAGAAACCTTTGGCCTCAACACACAGAAACCCGTTCTCACTCCTACAAGTTCAAGGAAAATCTGTGTCATGCCAAAAGCACCCTTTAGCGTTTTTATTGCAATGTGGATTACTTATTGCTATTAAAGATAAACCTTTGGCATCAACACACAGTGGCTGTTGATCCAGGGTAAACAAGTGAGTAATGGTGGTGTACATAAACACTCAGGGTGGTAGTTGAAATCACATTCCTGTGTCTCTCTCTTTTATATGATGCGTTTCCCACTCTTCACTTTCCCTTTGGTGAAAACTTTGTCTTCCCCTGGACAGAGCCTCCACTTACAGATTGTAAGTGTATTTATTTCTTGTCTTATTAGTGTTTAGCGCAGTTGTCATTGCTAGGAAACACTTATTTGTTTACTGTGTTGAGACGTGGTGCATTTGGTCTCGTACTCTATCGCATACATTGTCAGTGTCGTGCACTTGCTTAGACCTTTGTTGTGATAAACAGTAAAGTGTGTTCAAGCGCTAGCAAAAGACAGTGTAAAGAAATACCCTTTGTGAGAAGCAGTTAAATCAGCAGGAGTTAAAAGCAGATAGTAAGTGTATTTATTTCTTGTCTCATTAGTATTTAGCGCAGTTGTCGTTGCCAGGAAACACTTATTTGTTTACTGTGTTGAGATGTGCTGCATTTGATCTTGTACTCTATCGCATATGTTGTCAGTGTCGTGCGCTTGCTTAGACCTTTGTTGTGATAAACAGCAAAGTATGTTCAGCTGAGTTAAATTTCCGTTTTGTCGGGTATACAAAATGTTAGTATACCGCGGCAGCCCTCCTCGTGTGAAGACCAAAAAGTGTAAAGACCATCGACTCTACCGTGCGACTCCACCGGGCAGGGACACCGGCAAGGGATATAAGTATTGTTTTGATTAATAATTTTTTCCTTCTACTTGTTTCGTTTCTGTTTCAGACACTGCTACACCTGCAGCACTCTCCAATAATTTCTCATTTTCCCACTCCCCCTGTTTGACTGGAAGAGGTGGAGGTACTGGTCTGCTCATCTCGAACGATTGGAAATTTTATCCTTGACCATCTTTGAGTATCAACAGCTCCTTTGAATCCCATTCAGTTACTGTTAAAATACATTTTGTAGTTGTCTATCGACCCCCAGGACCAGTAGGTAACTTTTTGGATGAATTAGATGTGCTGCTTTCAACCTTTCCTGAGGATGGTACTCCCCTAGTTATGCTTGAAGATTTCAACATCCACCTATATAAATCTCTGTATGCTGATTTCCACACTCTGCTTGCCTCTTTTGATCTCAACCGAGTGTCAACTATTGCTACTCACAAATCAGGCAACCAACTGGACCTTATTTATACACGACACTGCTCTGCTGATCATGTACTGGTTACTCCACTGCACACGTCGGATCACTTCCTCCTCACTCTTAACCTCAACATGGTCCCTGACACATCACTTACCCCTCCACATGTCATCTTTTGATGTAACCTACGCTCACTCTCACCCTCCCGGTTATCTGCAATGGTTTCATCTTCACTTCCTTCCCCTAAACTGTTAGCATCTTTTGATGCTAACAGTGCCACTGATACTTTCTGCTCCACTCTTACATCTTGTTTAGACACTGTTTGCCCCTTGTCTTGTCTACCAGCCCGTACCATCCCTTCAGCTCCTTGGTTATCTGAGGTTCTACACAAACACCGTTCTAAGCTTAGAGCTGCTGAAAGGGTGTGACGCAAATCCAAAAATACTACTGACCTTAATGTGTATCAGTCACTCCTATCTTCCTTCTCTGCTAATGTCTCCACTGCTAAATTGACATACTAAAATAACAGAATTAACAATTCATTTAACTCTCGCAAGCTTTTTAAAACATTTTCCTCACTTCTTTGTCCTCCTCCTCCCCCTCCTGCTTCATCTCTAATAGCTGATGACTTTGCCATGTTTTTCATTAATAAATTTAAAAACATCAGTGCACAATTTTCCACACCACAATCAGTCAAGCTCATATCACCAGCAAACACACACTCATTTACATCCTTCTCTTCACTGTCTGAGGCAGAAGTCTCCAAACTCATCCTTTATAATCATCCTACTACTTGTCCGCTTGATCCTATTCCATCTCATCTCCTTCAAGCCATTTCTCCTGCAGTTGTACCTGCACTCTCTCACATTATTAATACATCCCTCCACACTATTTTCCCTCATCATTTAGACAGGCTCGTACAACTCCACTACTTAAGAAACCCACCCTCAACCCATCTCTTTTAGAGAACTACAGACCAGTTTCCCTTCTTCCTTTCATTGCAAAAACACTTGAACGAGCTGTGTTCAACCAAGTCTCTGCATTTCTCACACAGAATAACCTCCTTGACAGCAACCAATCTGGCTTCAGAAGTGGACATTCAACTGAAACTGCCGTACTCTCTGTTGTTGAAGCCCTAAGACTAGCAAGAGAGGAATCCAAATCTTCAGTACTTATCCTGCTTGATCGGTCCGCTGCTTTTGACACAGTTAACCACCAGATCCTCCTATCAACCCTACTGGCAAAGGGCATCTCAGGAACCACACTTCAGTGGTTTGAGTCTTACCTATCAGATAGGTCCTTCAAAGTGTCATGGAGAGGTGAGGTGTCCAAGTCACAACATCTAACTACTGGGGTGCCTCAGGGCTCAGTTCTTGGACCACTTCTCTTCTCTGTCTACATGGCATCATTAGGTTCTCTCATTCAGAAACATGGCTTTTCATACCACTGCTATGCTGATGACACTCAACTTGGCGGTAACTACTCGCATCTCAGATTGTCTAACAGACATTTCTTGCTGGATGATGGACCATCACCTTCAACTCAACCTTACCAAGACAGAACTGCTTGTGGTCCCAGCAAACCCATCGTTTCATCACAATTTCACCATCATGTTAGGCACATCAACCATAACTCCTTCAATAACAGCCAGAACCCTTGGAGTTATGATTGATGATCAGCTGACTTTCTCAGACCACATTGCTAAAGCTGCCTGATCCTGCAGATTTGCTTTATTCAACATCAAGAAGATCAGGCCATTTCTTTCGGAACATGCTGCACAACTCCTTGTTCAAGCTCTTGTTCTGTCCAGGTTGGACTATTGCAATGCTCTCTTGGCAGGTCTTCCAGCCAGTTCCTGCTCGCATAAGATTCAAGGCATTGATGTTTGTTGCATTGAAGAAGCACAAAGTCACTATATATATATAACTATATAGATCTAACTATATCCAACACTAGCTTGCTCTATTCTTTTTCTATTCTATCTGTTTTCTTTTTATTTATTATATTATTTAAAAGCCCTAGCTACTTGTTGATTTTTACAAGGCTCGTCAGGTGTGCTCTGATTGAGGCCATTTTGAGTGAGCAGAGGCGGGCGAGCTTGAGAACGGTGCGGCCGGCGGATTCTACAATCGAGCCTCCATTGGGCTTGTGGCAACCACATGTGAAGACCCTGGGCTGGACTCAGCTTCATCCATGGTGAAAGCCAATCCGGCAATCTACAGTTCAAAGTTGATGTATTTCTTCAGCAACCAGCACAGATCAGCACCAGGCATGACGAAGCAGATATCGTCCTCTTTTGGAAGGCAAAACAAAGTAGTTTCATTCATAGTTTTATTTTACTTTTTTCGAACATCTTAATTGGCAACACTGACACCGTGGAACATTTTTGCTTGAGTTAACTGCTTATTTAAATTTTACTTTATTTTCTTTAAAATAAATTTAAGCTTCTGTAATGTTTATTTAATTTCAGTTACATTACTGCTTGCTTTTAATTCACCAAAAAGTGTCTAAATGTCTTCTGAAAAAGACCATGACTATAATCTAGCATTCATAAAATGAAATAATTAGGTTTAAGTATGTCATTTCCATGGTATGCACAAAATTGAAATGAAAGGTATGGGTATGCTAATTAGACTAAATAGCAAGATAGCTGGCTAAAATCTACAAATAAATTATAAACCGTTGCCTTTATTTTGTTGCCTTTGATTTCTTTTAGTCTATTTTAGGTATTTCATATTGTTCATATTTCTATTTGTTGTAATAAGTACTTGTCACTGTAGGCATAGTTGTAGGAGTAGCTCATGTCTGGTCTCTTCAATAGGCAGTTTTAACAGATTCACTCATAAAGACAGATTCACTCATAGTTGTAGGAGTAGCTCATGTCTGGTCTCTTCAATAGGCAATTTTAACAGATTCACTCATAAATTCTGTAATTCTGTTGAATTACCTACAAGACAATTCAACATCTCCATTTATTTATTATTTTAATTTATTTACTACTTATTTATGTTAATACTTATCAGTATTTATGTTATGTTATGTTATGTTATGTTATGTTATGTTATGTTATGTTATGTTATGTTATGTTATGTTATGTTATGTTATGTTATATGGCGGGGGCAGAAATCTAAAATCTTTCAAATAGTGTAACTAAAATTATCCTGAAAAACACTGCCCATCCTAGCTTTATGTGTCTGGAATACAGTGTTGGGAAGGTTACTTTGGAAATGTAATAGGTTACAGATTACAAGTTACCCTATTTAAAATGTAATAGTAGTGTAACTTTTTTAATTACTTTAATAAAGTAATGTAACTAATTACTTTTGAGTACATTTTGATTACTTTTATAAATTTCTAATGAATGTTAATTTGCAACTGTTAATCATCTTCAACCATTTTACACCATGCAGGTTTAACCTTAAAGTAGTGCTCAATACTGTCAGACTTTCACCATCCTTCATCACCTGAATTAAGATGATCACATTTGAACACATCCACCACACAATCAGACTTTAGTACTGCCTTTTACTTAGAGATTGATCTGAAGTTCAAAGCAGATTTAAAATCAAAAGAAATAGTTTATAGATACTGTTTTTGAAACCAAATCTTTGCATAACTACAGGCAACTAACTGCATCTAACAATGGTTTGGGGAAAAATAGTTAATAAAAAAATAAAAGCATATACATCAACTCAAATACGGTTATCTAATAAGCATGTGTCCTATTTTGTGTACTAAACTCCTGAAACATTGGTGTCTTTTTGAAACACTGCTGTCTCTTTGTATATGATATGATGATAGTTTCTCAAAATAAGTAAAAAATGCTCATGAAGTGACTGTTCTAGACATTAATTTCCATGAGGGGCGGACTGGGAAAAAAATAGGCTGGGAAATCTCACACTCATACACCCACAACCCATTCTGAAACATGGACAACCCTATTTTTTTTTGGACCTGACATGAAAAAGATTTGAATCCTTAGGTTGGGGGACTTGCAACGTAATTAAGAGTTCTCTCCTGAACTGCACCTTCACTTCCATTATCCACCCATCTCTCTCATGACTTTAATACTGAAGATTTTTATTTGACTTTTACCATGTTTTGTAAGTGCAATTTTGTTTTTTTTGGCAAATTAATTACCACTTGTATTTATTTTTACTACAAATTCCATAGTTAAACCACGGTTAGTGCCATACCATAGGCTACATTAATTTTCCTAAGGGTTGTGTTTTTGTATCCACTAGCTCCCCTAAACCTATGATAAAATATGATGATTTGTCTGCTAACTTACTACTGTAACATTACAATAGATAATAATGACGTCGTTTATACAGTATTTTGAGTGATTGTGAGCAATGTGCTGCTGCTGCTTGACTAAGTAAACAAAGACAAAACTACATTAGCATATTTACAGATGAAACTGACCTGCACCTGAAACCCTGAACAGAAGTGTCGCTTCTCTGCTCCAGCTGTGCGCTTACACAGTTCACTCCGGTCTCTCTCTCTCGCATTGATTACTCGGAGTCTGATCCAAACCATTCGGCCATTTCCACAGATACGCAGAACGTGTATGATTCATATTCAGTCTTTTTGCGGCTTAATATTCACAGACATCAGTCCATATCGGGTTTTGATTCAAGTGTACTGACCTACTTTTGATTTATTCGTCCAAAATGTGGCATATTGCGTCCGCGTTATAGGCTGAATTCCACTTTTATGACTGGATTCTACGAATGTGTTTTCCGCGTCTCTGAGATTATGGGCCATATGTCTTAGTGCAATTTGGGAAAGAAATAAGCTGTATGTGGATGTGTGTAAATATTCAAATGTAATCCTCTTTGTAATCGTTACAATTTTCATAAGTAACTGTAATTTAATTACTCATTTTTTCTTAGTAACTGTAACTGATTACTGTTACATATATTTTGTAATTAAATTACGTAACGCCGTTACATGTAACTAGTTACTCCCCAACACTGCTGGAATATAAAATCATTCAGCTGTGAAAAAGGAGTTCTGGGGGGCAAAAAAATTTACATAGACTATACAGTTTTAGAAAACAAAAGCCACATCTCCACTGTTTTTATGGGACCCATTAAATAATAATAATAACTCTAGCATTTTAAATCTTGTCCAGAGTCTTTATACAAATATGTTCTGCAACAAGAACCACACAAAATGTCAAACATCCACATTTTTTTAAAACTCACATGAAAAAGATATAAGATGTACTTTACTAACAAAATAACACACTTAAATATGGGATGTTGATGTTATAAAGCATAATAAAAGACTGACTTTAACCACACTTATTATGTTATGCATTTATATGACTTTTAACTTCTGTGTAGCAGAAATGACTCAGACAAATTAAAGAGTTGATCAGGGCTGTGGCTGAAACACGAGCTGAATTCCTCAGTAAGGCAACAGGAAGTCACAAAACATTATGTGCCACAAGTCCCAAGCAAGATAACCAACCAACCAACGCTTTCACAGAACAGCTTTCAACATTAACACTACTAGAACAATTATTGACAATTTCAATTCGGAGAAGAGATTTTTTCAAATTTGTTGTTCGTAATTGATAAGCAACGCCGGACATCATGTGTAAACCCATAAGAGTACTACACAAGATCTTTTGACTTCCCCCACCCAGCAGAACCAGACTGAAATTCCTAAGGGGGAAGGGGCTTTGAACCTCTGGTCTCCACCGAAATCTTTGTCAAGAGGATGACAAAGAAACTGTCTTTTGTACATATATATGGACCAAAATGAACTCCAAAATGACTTCTAAATGAATATCAGTCCATCGCTTAACTCCATATTCATTTGTATGTAACCCATACATTTGACTATCATGTTATAATCACTTATTGTGTATGTCTTTTAATAACTATGGGATAGCTTAAGGATACATATTCATGTCTAGTATCTATTTAATCGAATCTGCTTGCTTGAAATAGTCCTGACAATCAATTATTTGTCAAATATATCATATTCTTGTTTTAGGAATCATGTCCAAAATTAGACCCTGCAAGAGCGGGAAAATTCGGACCACATGCTTGGTAAGATAAACATATGATTTATGATACCCCCGAGCCAAGACAATATCTGATTGGTCAAGACAATATTTGAGGTGTGGCCAACAGGCCAGTTTAAATACTCAGGACACCATAAAATCCTGCTTTTAGTCTCTAGCTTTGCTTCTGCTATTAGTCATGTCGGCTTTTAGTTGTTAGCTTTGCTTCTGCTACTAGTCATGCCAGCCTTTAGTTTGCTTTTAGCTTTGCTTCTTAGCTTTAGCTTTTAGCCATGCTGTTTGTCATCACTGTTCTTTGAGCGCGGTTCCAGCGTGCTTCAGCCTGCACGCCTGCTGCTACTTAGCCATGATGAGAAGGAACACCACCTAGTCTCGTCAAACTTTATTTCTTTTCTTTTCCGTTTGAGAGTTTCGTGTTCTGAGTTAAGTTTTGTAACGTCGAGTTTCAACTTCAACCCGCACACAACTCCGTCTTCAGCCAACGCCCAACCAGGGCTTCCCAAGACGTCACTTCAGCGACTACTGAACTTCCAGCCAATCAGCAACATCGAAAATCCCCTTTCAACGACAACATAGGGGATTCCCTTTTCACAGGAGACGCAAGTAACCTCCAGACTGTGACCTTTACTGGTGTACCTAATATAATTTTAACCTCATTGAGGAACTCAATGCGAGGGCTAATTACGTGATTGATGGTTGTTCATGTCTATGCAATTTAACGTATTGCTGTAAACTTGGGATTCCACATTTCCATTCTCTTAAACTCATCTTTCCCTAACTTTCGATCTTCCTGCAACTTGTGTGAATGTGTGCGTGCGTGCGTTTGTGTGTTAGATTAGTTTATATGTCTTAGATTTATCTAATAAAGCCTTATTCATATTGAAAAGAGAAGTATCTTGTGTTTTGTGCTTACAAGTTAATGTCTTAAAATGCCGATCTTGTTACTGTGCTAATTGATAGTGTTTTCACTATACTTTGGATATTAATATCCAGCGCAGATTTGATGTTAAGCGGCTCGTTCAGTGAATCGCAGGGCATCTCAGTGATCAGCCGTGAAACAGTGATTCTGTTCAAATTCCCTTTAAAATCTTAAATGATTCCCTTTGAGCTAAATTGACCTGTTTCCCTTACATCTGTTTGCACTTTGCAAACATCTAACATAAAAAAAACTATTATTCTAAACATCATGAAGATATATGAACAAAACAACACTGAAACATCTCGGTTACGTATGTAACCATGGTTCCCTGAATAGGGGACGAGATGCTGCTGTGACGTCACCATATGGGAACACCTCTCGGTGTGACGAATGTCTGAAGCCCTATACCATCCCGCCAATCCTATTGGCCAAATAGCGCTTGGCACCCCCCACGCATGCATACGCATTGTATACCTGGATGCCGCGCGCTATTTCGCTCAGATTTCATGAACTGAAGAAAAATGCTATCAAGGTATGGAACGGCCGGGACCGCAGCATCTCGTTCCCTATTCAGGAAACCGTGGTTACATACGTAACCGAGATGTTCCCTTTCATAGGTCACTTCGATGCTTCAGTGACGTCACCGTATGGGAACCCTATACCATAACGCCTGACGTACCTGATAGCTGGGATCCAAGGAAGCATCTGCTCAAGCGGAGAGAACCCGGGAGCCAGGAGCCGTCCTCACATCCAGACTGTAAAACTTGATAAAAGTGCTCGTTGAGGACCATCCTGCCGCAGCACAGATATCATCCATAGAAGATCCACTGAGAAAAGCTTGTGAAGAAGCCACTGCTCTCGTGGAATGAGCTCTAACTCCTATGGGCGAAACGAGTCTGCACGCTTCATAGGCTAAAGATATTGCCTCCACCAGCCAATGGGACATGCGTTGTTTTGTGACAGCATGGCCTTTATTCTTGTGTCCGAGCAGGCAAACAGCTGGTCAGACTCACACCATGGGGCTGTTCAATCAACATAAGTCTTTAGCGCTCTGACAGGGCAAAGACTCATGATCTCCTGGCCCCGCCTTTGCAGGGGGTAAAGCCTCCAAGACCACTTGTTGAAAGCGAAAAGGGTTAGAAGCGACCTTAGGGACATATTTAGGCCTCGGTCGCAGCATACCTTCACAGAGCCTGGTGCAAATTCCATGCACGAGGGTGAAACAGAAAGAGCCTGTAAATCCCCAACTATCTTGAGGGAGATAAAGCCACAAGAAGAACTGTCTTTAGAGTCAGGATTTTATCTGGTATAGTTTCCAAGGGCTCGAACGGATGCCCTGATAAACCTTGCAACACAATGGATAAATCCCATGAAGGAACTCGCACAGGGCGGAAAGGCCTCAGCCGTATAAAACGAGAAACCAGCAGATGACGGCCCACAGAAGCACCATATATATACGTGGTTAGCTGAAATGGCTGCCACGTAAACTTTCAGAGTGGCTGGCGTTACTCCATCAGAGAAACGGTCCTGAAGGAACTCCATTACTGAAGCCACTGGGCAGTAAACTGGATCCATATTACGAATTCCACACCAGATCGTAAACAGTTTCCATTTGAAAGCATATAAGTGTCTCGTAGAAGCTGCTCTAGAATTCATTATAGTCTCAGTGGTTTCAACAGAAAGACCGGGACATACTAACTCACTCCACTCAGAGGCCACGCCCACAGCTTCCATAGATCTGGCCTTGGGTGCCAAATCATTCCCTGTGCTTGCGATAATAAATGACGTTTTTATTAACAAGATTCAGATATGACACAACTTCTATGTTGTCTGACCTGAGCAGTACATGGCGGCCGATCAGCAGATTGGAGCGACGTGGAGAAAACTCCAGCGCAGCGCTGTCCTCGTAATCCATGTCGCCCATGTCTCCCCAAGCCATCACCTCGTGCGGTGCCTCGGCAGCCGCAGAAGTGACATGGCAGGGGTTAAACGTGGAGGCAACCTTAGAAAACACTTCTACCCTTGAGCGCAGTACTCTAAGCCTCAGGCCATCACAGTGAGGGCAAGAAGAAAGGCCGCTAAGTGCTGCCTGTGCGTGATGTAAGCACACTACGCACCTTTCATGAGAGTCTCCCTTCATGATGAACCTGGTACACGGTTCCTTACACTTCCGAAAATTCATCGCGTCCGCGAAGAGGAGTTAACACTGCTCGGAGAAAACCGCTGAGAACGCGAGATGATTCCTGAAGGAAATGAAATCTGAGCAAAATAGCGCGTGGCACCCAGGTATACAACGCGAACGCATGCGTGGGGCGGTGCCCAGCGCTATTTGGCCAATAGGATTGGCGGGATGGTATAGGGCTTCAGACATTCGTCACACCGAGAGTTGTTCCCATACGGTGACGTCACCGCAGCATCGCAGTAACCTATGAAAGGGAAATAAAGTTATTTAACTTGGGGGTGGGGAGTTATTATTTAAATATGATTTGTCTTTTAAGAAGTCTTTTCACAGACACCATGAACTCCTCTGTCATGAATGTGTAGATTAAAGGGTTAAGCATTGGAGGAAGCACAGCGGTCAGAGAGAGATTAAAAATACTTGTGTTAGCATTTATAAATGATGATAGAGCATATGTAAAGGTGATGGGCACATAAAATATTGCCACTAATATTAAATGAGCAGTACATGTCTTTGTGGCTCTTTGATGGTCTTGTGGGGTTGTGATTTTGAACAATGTCACAGCTATGCATGTATATGAAAAGATAATAAAAAATACTGGAAACCCAAGGATGATCGCTGGGAACAAACTGGCTATCACAGAACTTGGGAAATTATTGTTACAAGCAGAACGATATATAGGCCCATGATCACAGTAGAAACTGTTAACGGTGACAATAACTTTGCAGAAAGAAAGTCTGCTCATAAAAATTGCTCCAATCATTGTTAGTAACAGTGCTAGTGTCCATGAAGCACCAATTATAACAAGCATTGATCCATGGGTCACAATCATATCCTCAGTGGTAATGAAATAGCAACTAATCTGCCAAAAGAAAGAACAGTGAGAGTAAGTGACTGCTCTGTAAAAAATAACATATTGGAGAACATATTGGACATGCACAATGCATATGGTATCAACTGATTCCCAAACAAAAATGTATCCAGTAGCTGAGGGATCAGAGCAGTACTCTCACAAATGTCTGTCAGTGATAAAATAAAGAAAGAGATATATTTAGGAGTGTGAAAATTTCGATCCATAATGATGGAGGAGGCAGGAGTTTCCAAGCAAAGAGATGAAATAGACAAAAAACTGAAAAATGTAATAGTATCTCATGTGCGGTATACCAGAAAAACCAGTGATGTAGAAGTTAGATGGAATAGAAATATTCCTGTTTTCAGTGAAATCAAGATTCATGGTTAGTTCATTCACTGATCCTCCATTCATCCTGTCTAGGCAGAAAATAAGTGTATTTATTTAATGTGGGAAGAAATCCCTTGAAATTACAACCAATTTGACAAGACAAGAAATATTTGTTGACATAGATAAAGAAAATGTTCTAATGAGTTTTATATAAAGCAATTATAATATATTTAAGTAATCATTAAGGTTATTGTGCATCTTTAAATACTTGTACTCACAGAAAAGTGAAGAGTAGATCTGATTTATAAAACAGACAGCACTGTAAAAAGACTTTCCCTGACCTGTTATATACTGAACTATATATCCCTCAGTTGATCAATTACTACAAACTCCAGGCCTCAATGGACTTGTCAGCTGACCAATCACAGAAAGGAGCAGGCACTGGTACTAATCCAAAGAGGGTAAAAACTGAAGCCTATTTGTTGCTACATAACGACTATGCTAAATCATCTAAAACTTCTTAAAAAAAAAACAACAGAAATATTATCCTTTACAGCTGATTTTTTTTAAAATAGCAGAGTTTTGAAACACTGCTAATACTAGCACTTGAAGAGTTTCCTTGATCTCTGCGTTCTTAACATCCCAAAAGCTTGTTTTGGCAATCAGAGCCAGCAGAAGAAATCACAGTGTCCTGGTTTGTTTGTGACCCCCTCTTCATATTATTTTATTGTTCCTAGAGATTTTATCTTTCATTGTTGTTTAATAGCTAACGCCATGAATCCAACACTAATAATCATTCACTTCATTATCCGATGGCTCTTGTAAATGAACAGTGATGTGAACAGACAAATGCACCAATAGTGAGGATGGAGGCCAAGGCCATGTGAAAGAACATACAAAAGAAAGCCCTTTTTGCGCACACAAAAACAAATCAGCTAAAGGACTTGCCTTTGCCATGTTTCCCGGAACAAGGATCGTAGATCTTAAGAACATGCTCTACAGGAAAAGTTACAAACATTTGTTAGGCCTACATTACATCACTATGTGTTTCCCAAAAACGTGAGTTGCAAAACAAGGTGTATAATTTTTTGTGTACTGTTAAAAATTTGGTATGCACCTGAGAATGAAAGGATTTCTTGAATATTCAATGTAATATATATATATTTAGGTCATTAATAGATATATATTTATTATTATTTTGTGTAGAGCTATTACTTTTAGACAGTCTTTGTTTTTATTGTTTTATATTCACAAATTTATTTCACAAATCAAAGTAGGCCACTACTTATTTGTTTACTTATCAATTCATTTTCATATATACTATGCATTTATTTTAAATTATTTGCAATTACTGCTTAAAGGTAAATAAGTAAATCAATTTAATAACTATGACTAGTTAAACAAAAGTAAACTGTAATTCGCTCTGGTTTTGGTCCTTTTTGATGGATGGCCCATCAGCGCCCCTTTTAATACTTCCCTATAGAGATCCGATGGAAAGGAGCAGTGATACATTTTAAGTAAGGAACAAAAGAATTACACACTAACACTATTACACACTATTATTTTAATAACAATGAAAATTATATTTTTAATTATTATTTAATAGATTACAGTAGTTTGTTAGTGTTAGAATTTTTTGTGGGTTTATGGAGTCATGGTACCTGTTGTCTGGCTTTTACAGAACTTGTAATGTTAAATCATGTTTAGAAATGCGTAACATTGAAGCATATATTATTTAACAAAAATAATAAATCAATACAGATAACAACAGTGTATGTCTAACCATGTTTTTAAAATTTGGAAAAAGTGTTCATTTTGGAGATGGGAATATGATTCTCCGTTTAAGAAGCCTTTTCAAAGAGACCATGAACTCCTCTGTCTTTAATGTGTAGATTATAGGGTTAAGCATTGGAGGAAGTGCAGAGGTCAAAGAGAGATTAATGATCCTTGTATTAGTGTTTATAACTGTGTTAAGAACATATGTAAAAGTGATGGGCACATAAAATGTGGTCACTACTATTAAATGAGCAATACATGTCTTTATGGCTTTTTGACGGTCTTGTGGGGTAGTGATTCTGAACAATGTCACAGCTATGCATGTATATGAAAAGATGATAAAAATTACTGGAAAGCCAAGAATTAGTACAGGGTACAAACCAGCTATCACATAGCTTGGGAAATTATTGCTACATGCAGAACGATATATAGGCCCATGATCACAGTAGAAACTATTTATGATGACAATCACTCTACAGAAAGAAAGTCTGCTGATGAAAATTGTAGAAGCAATTACCATAAGCAGTGCCACTGCCCAAGTAACTCCAAGTATAACAAGCATTGATCTGTGAGTTACAATCATATGATACCTCAGTGGCAAACAAATAGCCACTAATCTGTCAAAAGACAGAACAGCAAGAGTAAAGGACTGTGTTGAAGTAGACACAAAGACAGAGAACATGTTAATCAAGCACAAAACATACGGGATCAACTGATTCCCAAACAAAAACATATCCAGTAGTTGAGGGATCACAGCCGTACTCTCACAAATGTCGGTCAGTGATAAATTAAAGACAGCAATATATTTAGGAGTGTGAAGAGTTCGGTCTAAAATAATGACAAACATGAGGCAGGAGTTTCCAACCAAAGAAATAATGTAGACAAAAAACAAGAATACATAATAGTATCTCATGTGAGGTATACCAGAAAAACCACTGATGTAGAAATAAGATGGAATGGAAATATTGCTGTTTTTAGTGAAAGCAAGATTCATGGTGAGTTCACTCACTGATCCTGTGTTCATCCTCTCTGGGTAGAAAAGCAGTATATTATTAAACATGGTAAACATGGTTTCATTATATTTTCTTCTAAAACAAATATTACAACTACAGAGTTTCAGATAGATATTAAGACTACATTATAATGTCAAATAATTAAGCTCTGTTTTATACACACACACACACACACACACAAACATACACATAAATAAACACATTTCAAGCTCTAAAATCACTTTTATAGTTCAGCATGCACCTTAAAAACTTCCATTGTCATATTAAACAAAAAAAATATATATAATATGCAAGATTTTGTATAATAAATGCTACAAAAATTCAGTGGCTAAGGTTTACTCACTGAATGAAAGATACAACAATAGAAAGTTTTGCTCTAGCTAGTACAGAAACTGCACTGTAATAAGACTTCCCCAGACCTGAACTATATATCCTTCAGGTAAAGATGGCAGGCCTCTTCAGAGTCGTCGGTTGACCAATCATAGCACAGATCTAGCATAACTGCATGGGTACATCAGAATCAGACACTGACTAATCCACAAGGATGTGCAAAACTGCAGTTGTGGAGGGAGCCCTTAACCTACAAAAAGTATGGAGGCATCTGTTGTTTTAGTGGTGAGAGATCACATTTAAAAACAACAGCAGATTTGGCAACACTGGTTGGTCTTTACTACACAGAGCCATAGTTCACTGAAAATCCACACAAAATCGATTTCAGAATCGCAGGCGATTCTTTGTCGATTTTGAAAGCGATTTTGTGTAGCTTGTCGATGGACTATGGCTCTGTGTAGTAAATGCCGCTCCACCTGAATCAGTGTTGCCAAGTCCGCGGTTGTTTTTCATGTCCGCGGGTTGAAGTGACCCCAATACCAATAATGTGATGTTTAGCCCCTAAAATGCGAATTTTATCAAGGCAACCCTGCCAAAAAAAGTGTATTTTAACCTCGGGACGCAATTTTTATCGGGGAACCTCCTAGAAACGCGATTGGGCTAGTTTTGGACTAGTTTTGATAAGAAACTGGGCAGGATTTGTTTTGAAAACTTGGCAACCCTGATCTGAATGCAAGTGCTGGAAATATATTTATAATCACAGGAGCGCCTTTACTGACGAGATGTGCATGAAAATCGCATTCGATGGATCTGTCAAAGCACAATCTCCCTGCTGAACCAGCTGAACGCCACCACCATGCTACCACCATCATTCCAGTCCTGCTGTCTCCATCGTGCTACAATGAGTACCGTCCAGTTGCACTTACTCCTATTCTCATGAAGTGCTTTGAACGGCTAGTCATGCACCATATCATATCTACCCTCCCCCCCTCCCTGAACCCCTTCCAGTTTGCATATCAGTCCAATCGCTCGACCGATGATGGCATTGCAACTGCCATCCACTCAGAACTCACACATCTAGAGAAAAAAGACTCATACTCATATGCTGTTCATAGACTACTGTTCAGCATTCAACACAATCATCCATCAGCAGCTCATTCACAAGCTGCTCCAACTGGGAGAAGATGAAGGAGATTGTTGTTGACTTCAGGAGAGTGCACACTTAACATGTTCCTCTGACCATCAACGGTGCAACTGTGGAGAGAGTGAGCAGCACCAAGTTCCTGGGTGTGCACATCACAGAGGACCTCTCCTGGACCGACAACACCGCAGCACTGGCCAAGAAAACATAACAGCATCTCTACTTCCTCTGCAAACTGAGAAGGGCCAGAGCCCCGGCCCCCATCATATGCACCTTCTACAGAGGCACTATCGAGAGCATCCTGACTAGCTTCATCACTGTGTGGTATGGTGCCTGCAACGCATCCTGCTGCAAGTCATTTCAAAACTTAGTGAGAGCAGCTGAGAAGATCGTTGGTGTCTCTCTCCCCTCCCACCAGGACTTTTATGGAACCCGGCATTGGCCTGCTCAATACCTCATTCATTGACTTGATATCCAGTAATCCAGTAAAAAGCTGTCACTCATCTTAGTTCATCATGATCTCACAAAGTTACATTATAATCAGTGAAGCTCTCTATACTGCACAATTAATCTCTTTTTAATATTGCATCTACATTTTGTTATATGATCTGAAAGCATGCAGAAGTCAGCACTGGACAAAACTTCAGCTTTGTGAGCGATGAGTGGATTCTAACATAAATTTCATTTGAGCTCCCCCATAGGACAGGGCCTGTCTCCACAATTAACCAAATGATCTGCACACTCATCATTTAATTCTCTTTCTTTTACTATCCAAAGCTATTGCAGTAATATTGAAAAGCACCATGTCTCCATGTTTAGCATGAAAGCTCATTCGATCGCCACCAGATTGCAGTAAAGTACAGTCATTCTGTGTACCAACTACACTTGGCTTTAAGCCAAATAGCCCAACTGTTAACCAAGTCAGACTCTGGTTTTTGGAAACTGAGTGTATAATCCCGGGTTATTTTGCTCAGGCAGACTGGTAGGTAGGGTTGTGCCGATAGACGATAGTATCGTGTATCGACGATCGTCAGGGATATCGACATAAGCAGAATTCTCTGTCGATAATCAAGACGATATTAGGCTCATTTTCCTATTAATGTATTAGATTATAGTAATAATAACTATTATTTTCATTTTTATTAGGCTGCTTATTATAATTCGGCTTTTAAACTGCCCAGCTATTTCACTTAATTTCACTCCCCGCATTTCACACACACACCTCGCACGTGCAGGAGGATTAGAGCATGTAGTCGTGAAGTTGTAACGCTTTGACTCAGATAATTCGTTAAATCCATGAAATGAAAGAGATAGAAAACGTCGAGTTGGTGTCCCACACATTTAATGGCTGGTAAACGGCAACGCGCTCTTCTCATACATGAGAGATTAAATCTTTCTTGGTGTCACAAATAAAGTAAAGACAAAATAATTAACAAGGCGGCAAATACATAGTTTCGGCCGTTACAAAGTCTCCATCCACAAACAGACGTACATCGTCTGCAGATATAAGGTATTTCATTCCACTTTAACAAGTAATCTAAACTGCCTATATACTGTTTGTGCAATATATTAAACGAACCCTCACTAACTGAGTTTAATGCCACAGTTATGTTAGACTGCATCTCATTCTTGTTTCTGTGACGGTGCGTCGGACTTGTCATGAGGCGCGCGGTCCGGAGCGCTGTATGACTGATGCATCAGTTCAATTCAACTTTACTCCAAATATATGAACTTACCTGTTTTGAATACTTTATATTTAAATGTTCGTTTATGCCCAATATTAGTGTTAAACTGTTGGACTTTAAATTAAATCTACTATTGATTTTCACCATTGACTGATTTTACAGAACATTTAGACTGATAACTTCCCTGCACAGATGCGGAGGTGCGATATGACAGCTGCATCCGACTATGTATGAACTAGCTGTTTTAAATACAGTATTTTTATATTTATGTTAGTTAAATCAGTCAGTATGTTTGAAAGTATATATATTTTTTTATTATTGGTGACTCCATAGGCTCTTTCTCGCGCACCTGCGCGGTTTAAAACACCCAATAGTTATGCTATGACAAGAACAAAGAGTCTCTCTCTTGCTCCACCCATGCTCGATAATATTGTGTATCGTCGATCTCACGGGCTGACGATATGACGATTTGAAAAATGACCACTACTGGTAGGTGTATAAAGCTGGGTACATCAGTACTTGCACTGACAACATTGTGCCCACCATACAAGTCAGAAAGATTTCAAGCCAAAAGCACATTTAGATCATCTAGTAAAGAGAATATACAGCAGCAAAATACGAACTGAGGAAGGTCATAAAAGGCAGTGCAGGGAGAAGATTGAAAGCTTTTATTCTACAGCTGATGCAAGAACTGAAGGGAACAGGCCAACATATTATCCCAGTGTGGGCGCTCAGGGCATGTGCTTCAGAGCTGGATGGTGTTCTTACCTCTATTTTTAACCTGTCCCTTTAACCCTTTAATGCGTATGATCACAACGGTGTGATCAGTTATGGCTGGTCCCCGAAGCGTATGATCACACCGGTGTAATTAGAACTTTCAGTGCGTCACGACATCAACTTCTAAATTTAAATCTGCTTTTGCGCTTTGACTGGCGTAGAGCCAGATTGGACATGCTGAGCACTTGTCATATTATCACACATATTCAGTTTTTTCAACCATTTAATGCTCATTTACAGTCTCAGACATTTAAATACACATGAATACTAGCAAAAACATACATTTACAGTTTGTAAAATATATGCTGATGTCTGTGGAAACTGCAATAATGTTCCTTAAAAATATAATCTGACTACGGTACATGTTTTTATTGATATCATATACAGAATGTGTAGGTAACTAAAGTTTACTTTGCTCTTCTCCCAGTTTTCTGCAGACTTACTTTTAGGAGGAGAGGATGAATTTGCGTGTTGTAAGTCCCACAGCTCGGATTCAGCACGAACTAACATGGCGGCGCCCAGGTATAGATCAACTAACACGGTCGACATAAACATGTTTAAGCTACCAAATATATTTACTTGCACATATTTCAGAATCAGAATATCAGATATTTCATAATATAGTGAGCATGTTTTGTGAACATTTTTTAATAAAACAGGAAAAACTAAATAAAAGTGATCCACGTGTCATAGAGATCTATTGTAGCTGTGTTGTGTCAAATGACAAGCATGACGCGTCACCATGGAAACAATAAGGCGATACATTCTAAAATAATGGTCGCCTGAAAAAACCCAGGCTAGGGTCTCATTTAGAATATTTTAAACTCACATGCGAAAGGGTTAACAGGCCACTGTCCCTACTTGTTTCAAAATCCCAGTTTCCAAAAAGAACACAGTTACCTGTCTGAATGAGTACAGAACAATTGCACTCAATCCGATCATCCTAAAATGTATTGAGAGAGTTGTCTTGGAGCACATTAGGAGCAGAATGCTGGAAATGCTGAATCCCTCTGCAGCTCTTCACATAATCTTTTACATCTGTGAAACAAGGACACCTATACACCTATGGTCCATAAACTGGTCCATGTATTTTGTATTTCAGTAAAATTAACTGTTTCTTTTTTATTTAAAGGGGTCATATGATGCTTTTTTAAATATAATTTTTTTGTGTATTTGGAGTAACAGAATATGTGTACGTGCTTTAATGTTCGAAAAGACAGCTGACTCCACTGTGTGACCACCTCTCTCTCTCTCTCTCTCTCTCTCTCACCAGGGCCAAGGGAGTAACGAAATACATGTAACGGCATTATGTATTTAAAAGACAAAATATGAGTAACTGTATTTCATTATAATTAAATTTTAAATAAGAGGTGAACAGATTACATTTACATCTGAAAAGTGTTTTAGATTACCAAAGTGATTACTTTTAATGTAATTTCTTAATTTAATACTTAATTAAACTGTCTGGGGATTTTAACCAATACGGCAACTGATTCTCCGTTGAAACAAAACAAAAAAACTGCATGCAGCAGCCTGTTGATTTAGCAACTCCTCGTGAGCGTGCATACATGCTCAGCATCACGACACAAAAATACTCCTAGAACTCACACTTTGCATTCAGTTAACCGATCCATATGAATCATGCATGAAATAAAGGTTTATAAAGTCAAACGTTAGCTTTATGTGCTTTACAGATGAATTTAAAGTCTTTATTCATTTGAAATGTTCAAGAATAAATCATCTTTGGTGCGGTAGCGGGAGTTCATGATCTGAACTCGTGAACAGATGATTCTTTTGAGTCAATCTTTTAAAATTATCATTTATTTTGTTTAACAAAACCAGTGTGGAAACCAATGGTTCACAAACTGGATAGATCTGAGGTGTGTTTCCCAAAAGCTTCGTTAGCTAACTGTGGTTGTTAAATATTGAACTATAACGAAATTGTTTGTGACTGTGGGAAACAAGCCTGTGAACCCAGGAAACATTCTGTCAGGATGTTGTTATTTGAGCTCAGTCAGTGTTTTCATGTCAGGGTCAGCGTTCAATTTTGTTTTTAAAATATTGCTTATTACTTATAAAGCCCTGAATGGTTTAGCACCTCAGTATTTGAGTGAGCTCCTTTTACATTATAATCCTCTACATTCTCAAAACTCAGGCAATTTGATAATACCTAGAATTTCAAAATCAACTGCGGGCGGCAGATCCTTTTTCCTATTTGGCGCCTAAACTCTGGAATAACTACCTAACATTGTTCGGGAGGCAGACACACTCTTGCAGTTTAAATCTAGATTAAAGACCCATCTCTGGCCATCCCCTGGCTTACACATAACATACTAATATGCTTTTAATATCCAAATCCGTTAAAGGATTTTTAGGCTGCATTAATTAGGTAAATCGGAACCGGCAACTCTTCCCATAACACCCGATGTACTTGCTACATCATTAGAAGAATGGTATCTACGCTAATATTAGTCTTTTTCTCTCTTATTCCGTGGTCACCGTAGCCACCAGATCCAGTCTGTATCCAGATCAGAGGGTCACTGCAGTCACCCGGAGTCATCCAGTACGTATCCAGACCAAATGGTGGATCAGCAACTAGAGAGGACCTCTACAGCCCTGAAAGACAGCGGAGACCAGGAAAACTAGAGCCCCAGATACAGATCCCCTGTAAAGACCTTGTCTCAGATGACCACCAGGACAAAACCACAGGAAACAGATGATTATTCTGCACAATCTGACTTTGCTGCAGCCTGGAATTGAACTACTGGTTTCGTCTGGTCAGAGGAGAACTGACGCCCCAACTGAGCCTGGTTTCTCCCAAGGTTTTTTTCTCCATTCTGTCACCGATGGAGTTTCGGTTCCTTGCCACTGTCACCTCTGGTTTGCTTAGTTGGGGTCACTTCATCTACAGCGATATCGTTGACCCGATTGCAAATAAATGCACAGACACTATTTAAACTGAACAGAGATGACATAACTAGTTCAATGATGAACTGCCTTTAACTGTCATTTGCATTATTTACACACTGTTTTCCTAATGAATGTTGTTCAGTTGCTTTGACGCAATGTTTTTGTTTAAAGCGCTATATAAATAAAGGTGACTTGACTTGACTTTGGTGTGCAGTGTCTAAAGAATTTAATACCAGCTGTTGCCAGTCGTCCTCACAATAAGCCTATTTTATATATATATATATATATATATATATATATATATATATATATATATATATATATATATATATATAGGCCTATATACATTTTGTGACTGACGCCGGCGATTAACTGCACTGGTTTCCTTATTTGAAGACCAATTGATTTGAAGTGTCAATTATTAAATCTGGACAGGGAAAGCATTTTGTTAGGCTACCCATACTAGCTACAGCGTGATCAGTCACACGAAAGTCATCAAAATAAATATTGGCTCAGTGTGACCAAGGCAATATTTTAAAAAATTGAGCTGAGCATATACATACCATGAACAGAGAGACATTCTCTTACTGAGATGTGTATCCTATTTTTAAAAATCTGCATCGCTATCAGCAACTGGTAAATTGAGATTCCAGTAGCTTTACTGGCATGGTAAAAAAAAAAAGGCTTTACAAAGCATTGACAGCGTTTCGAACCAATGGTGTTGAGCATTACCGAATTCAGAGGCTACAATTCATGGTTTTCAGTCACTTGACTGGCTCAAAGACCTGTTGGGCAAAACATTCATAGAACTGCAGCAAAAGCTTGTCAATTTTCCATTTGTTTCCAATCCACAAATATTAAGATCTTTTAATTACTGGACTTACATCTTCAAATTAGGGATTTACATCAAATTTAGAAATTTAGGAATGCCCACAAATCTCTATAAGTATGGCAGTTTAATATGTCTTGGGATGCTACAGGAAAGATGCATTTGTGTAAAAAATGTCCTTGTTTAAAACCTTTCCTTGATTCGATCCTAAATGAATCAGCATTTTTGAATGAAATGGCTGAATGAATGGCCTACTAACTCACTCATAAGGATCGTCACTTGCCGACATCTACTGGCGTAACAATGTTACCCTGCACTGAAGTCACCGAAAAATACCCACCACTAACACACAGACCATTCCTTAATAACAGGTAAGCCATATTTAACTGAACAATAATATTCGATGAACAATATACAATCATAAGAAGTTTGCACAGTGAGAAACAGAAAAGCAAACAACGCAATATTTAAGTTAAATAAAAATAAAAATGTATGAAACTAAGCACTCAGACAAAATGATTTAATTAGTAACAAATGACAGATAAGACTGCCTATTAGAAATATCCCAAATTAATTATGTCTCATGCAGTGCTTGAAGTGAAAAAAATAAGAAGTCCAGGCACTTGTTTCATGATTAACCACTATGCAGTCATCACAGCAAATTTTCAAATAGGCACTATCATCATAAATAAACTGCAGATTTTAGTTACTTAATTACTTTCTAACCTGAAAATAAAATTACATTCTGTGACACAACAACAGTAGCATTTAAAAAATGTACAGTGTTTTTTTTTTTCTTCCACCATGACCACACACTGGGAGAAATGCTGGATGTCTAGAACACACAGAGACAAGCAGTGGCACAAACCATGAACAGTCCAAGTGCTGATACTTGATCAAATCACAAGTATCATTGTTAGTAAATTGGGAAAAAGAGGTCTATTTATGAGATGGGTGTATGAATCGTCGTTTAAGAAGTCTTTTCACAGACACCATGTACTCCTCTGTCATGAATGTGTAGATTATAGGGTTAAGCATTGGCGGAAGTGCAGTGGTTAGAGAAAGATTAATGATCCTTGTGTTAGTGTTAATAAAGGGCCAAAACGCATATGTAAGAGTGATGGGTACATAAAATATAGCCACTAATATTAAATGAGCAGAACATGTCTTTGTGGCTCTTTGACGGTCTTGTGGAGTTGTGATTTTGAACAATGTCACAGCTATGCATGTATATGAAAAGATAACAAAAAATACTGGAAACCCAAGGATGATCGCTGGGAACAAATTGGCTATCACAGAACTCGGGAAATTGTTGTTACAGGCAGAACGATATATAGGCCCATGATCACAGTAGAAACTGTTAACAGTGACAATAAATTTGCAGAAAGAAAGTCTGCTCATGAAATTTACTCCAATGATTGTTAGTAACAGTGCTAGTGTCCACGAAGCACCAATTATAACAAGCATTGATACGTGGGTCACAATCATATGATACCTCAGTGGTAATGAAATAGCAACTAATCTGTCAAAAGACAAAATAGTGAGAGTAAGTGACTGCATTGCAAGAAATAACAAAACAGAGAACATATTGGACATGCACAATCCATATGGTATCAACTGATTCCCAAACAAAAACGTGTCCAGTAGTTGAGGGATTGCAGCTGTACTCTCACTAATGTCGGTCAAAGATAAATTAAAGACAGCTAAATACTTAGGAGTGTGAAGATTTCGATCCATAATGATAACAAACATGAGGCAAGAATTTCCAAGTACAGTAATAATGTACACAAAAAACAGAAATATATAATAGTATCTCATGTGAGGAATGCCAGAAAAACCACTAATGTAGAAATAAGACGGGAGAGAAATATTCCTGTTTTCAGTTAATTCAAGATTCATGACCATTTCATTCACTGATCCTGTATTCATGTTGTCTGGGAAGAAAAGCACAAACTGAGTTATATTAAACATAGCAACAACTACTAGATTATTTTCAATTGGAACCTAACCAAAAAGCCCAAACTTACAAACATATTCGATTTCTAAAAACATATTTTAGCATGAATACAACGGTGTAATAAACTAAATCTCACATTGTTAAATTAAACTCAAATGTTATATATAATACACAAGATTTCAAGAGAATGCTAAAACGCAATTAATGTACAGTATGAAATACCCATAGAATTGTGAAGAGCTGCTCAATGGGGCTCTGGAAAGCTCAGGCTTATACAAGCACACAGCCCTGTAAAAAGACCCCTGACCTGTTACATACTGAACTATATTTGCATCTGATTATGATATGAATGCCAGGCCTCTCTGGAATTGTCAACTGGCCAATCATGATGATATGATTAGCTGTCTACATAACATTCATCAGCTAATCTATAGAGTGGAGAAACTGTTGTGCTGCTGCTTCATGATGGCCTATTTTCTAAATATTTTAGATGAAAAGGCATTCTTATTATCTGCAGGTTTCCCTCTAACCGTTTTTACCAAAAACACTTGTGAAGACACTGTGAAGGATGGCCTTCGCCATCAAAAAGTATGGAAATGATATATTATTTTACGCATAAGTCAGGTTACCTTTTAAGTTATATTGCAGTAAATTATATACAATGTTCTGTGGCTATATGTCAAATTCTGTACATTTCTATTACCAATGACAGTCATCAGCTGTTTATTATTAAACAGTTTGTTTATTCATAATATGTTGTGTCTGTTGTGTTATTTTAAGTTAAATTATTCTGTATGTAAGATGATTTCTTTAGCTAAAGAAAAGCCTGCCATTGAATGTGTGTGCATTGAGGATCTGTAGTAATCAACAAGTGTTGCATCACCTAATTATGAAGTGTCTGTTCCAAAGGATAATGAGAAATATGTTAATTACCCTGTAAATAGCACTGTTTGCACTCAGGTAAATCTGTGGAGAGGTTCATATTGAGCCTGGGAGATTTTAGTCTCGAAGCTCATTAGTGTAAACAAGGGGAATAAACAAGTGAACTGTGACATGCAATGTACCCACAAGAAAACAGACACAGAGGGGGCAGAGGTCACATAGAACATAATATAAAAAAAAGAAAGAAAAAAAAATATTCTCTGTCTAGGTCATTGTCCGAGAGAGGTCATTTAAAATTTCACTACTCTAAACTGTTTCCTCAAGATAAGAAGTACTTAACTCCATCTACTGGACCAGTTAAGAATCATAATGGGGACACTAAAACAGTTTAATTTTACAGAAACATTAAAATGTTTTGGGGAAATGTCTACAAAATGTAACATAAACATGACAACTTGACAGCTTGCCTCAATAAATATACAAAGAAATTGTTATTTCATAAAATTACAACATAAGATCTGGACGGCATCCTCCCTAACCAGACAATAAAAAAAGAAGATGATGACATTGCACCACAAATCATCATAGACTGTGGAAACTTAACACTAGACTTCAAACAACTTGGGCTAAGAGCTTGTCCACCCTTCCTCCAGACTCTAGGACCTTGGTTTCCAAATGAAATACAAAACTCGCTTTCATCTGAAAAGAGGACTTTGGACCACTGGACAACAGTCCAGTTTTTTCTTCTCCTTAGCCCAGGTAAGACGCCTCTGACGTTGTCTGTGGTTCAGGAGTGGCTTAACAAAAGAAATACGACAACTGTAGCCACATTCCTTGACAGGTCTGTGTGTGGTGGCTCTTGATGCCTTGACCCCAGCCTCAGTCTATTCCTTATGAAGTTCACTCAAATTCTTGAATCGATTTTGCTTGACAATCCTGCGGTTCTCTCGGTTGGTTGTGCATCTTTTTCTTCCACAGATTTTCCTTCCACTCAACGCTCTGTTAACATGCTTGGATACAGCACTCTGTGAACAGCCAGCTGTCAGATCAGCAGTCTTCCCCATGATTGTGTAGCCTAGTGAACTAAACCAGGAGACCATTTTGAAGGCTCAGGAAACCTTTGCAGGGGTTTTGAGTTGATTAGCTGATTGGCATGTCACCATATTCTAATTTGTTAAGAATTGGTGGTTTTTTTTGTTGAATGTGAGCCAAAACTATCACAATTAAAAGAAGCAAAGACTTAAATATCTTTAGTCTGTGTGCATTGAATTTATTTAACCCACGAGTTTCACAATTTGAGTTGAATTACTGAAATAAATGAACTTTTTCATGACATTCTAATTTATTAAGATGCACCTGTATATTCAAACTTTCAGAGTTTTCATAACCTTGCAGTTACAGATGCTGTCTGCATCTTTTTGCCATTTTCCTTCACAAAAGCTTTATTTCTATCCATATGTGAGTACATTAAGGCCCAGTCCCAAATCTATTTTATACCCCACACCCTACCCCTCCGCCTACCCCTTACCCATGTCCCTTGAAACAGAGTGTCAAGGGGTAGGGGTAAAAATATTCCCCTAAGAAATGGGACACCACTACTATGCCATCACACGTCATCATTCGTCGTCTAGCTCCTACAATACACACATATACTGGTGTGCTGTTGTACATTAGAGCCTTTAATTATTGTTCTGTATTAATGCGCTGCATACTGACACACGCACACACGAATATCGGAAATCCCGCAGCTCACACATCCAGGAGAAAAACTTGTCAACGCTGCCCCACAACTTTTATTAAATACAGTTTAAATACTCAATTGCTACATTATATTTTCCAGCAGCGAGAGGATAAAATCGCTGTTTTTAAGTAAACTCACTCTAAAAAGAGAAACGCAGAAACACGCATACACGCAACTTCCATCTCTCTCTCTCTCTCTCTCTCTCTCTCTCTCTCTCTCTCTCTCTTAATGTTTGAGAAAAGGGTTTAGTGATTTCTAATTATTGGGGGAACTGGACATGGAAACTGGCCTTAGGGATGTGGAATGTCACCTCACTGGCGGGGAAGGAGCCTGAGCTTGTGCGGGAGGATGAGAGGTACCGACTTGAGATAGTCGGGCTCAGCTCCACGCACAGCTTGGGTTCTGGAACCACCCCCCTTGAGAGAGGCTGGATTCTCTACTACTCTGGTATGGGGTTGCTCATAGCTCCCCAGCTAAGTCACCATGTGTTGGAGTTTACCCCGGTGAATGAAAGGGTCGCTTCCCTCCGCCTTCGGGTCAGGGATAGGTCTCTCACTGTCATTTGTGCTTACGGTCCAAATGGCAGTGTAGAGTACCCGGCCTTCCTGGGGTCTCTGGGAGGGGTGCTGGAAAGTGCTCCGACTGGGGACTATCACAAAGACTAAACAAGTCAGAGGCCATGGTTCTCAGCCGGAAAAGGGTGGCATGCACCTTTCAGGTTGGGGGAGAGCTCCTGCCTCAAGTGGAGGAGTTCAAGTATCTTGGGGTCTTGTTCACGAGTGAGGGAACGATGGAGCAGGAGATTGACAGGCGGATAGGTGCAGCATCTGCAGTGATGCAGTTGATGTACCTGTCTGTTATTGTGAAGAAGTAGCTGAGCTGCAAGGCAAAACTCTCGATTTACCAGTCAATCTACGTTCCTTCTCTCACCTATGGTCATGAGCTGTGGGTCATGACCGAAAGGACAAGATCCCAGATACAGGCGGCCGAAATGCGCTTTCTCCGCAGGGTGGCTGGGCGCTCCCTTAGAGATAGGGTGAGGAGCTCTGCCACTCAGGAGGAGCTCAGAGTAGAGCCGCTGCTCCTTCACATCGAGAGGAGCCAGCTGAGGTGGCTCGGGCATCTGTTCCGGATGCCTCCTCGACGCCTTCCTGGGAAGGTGTTTCGGGTACGTCCCACCGGGAGGAGGCCCAGGCAAGGCCGAAGACACGCTGGAGGGACTATGTCTCCCGGCTGGCCTGGGAACGCCTTGGTATCCCCCCAGAAGAGCTGGAGAAAGTTTCTAGGGAGAGGGAAGTCTGGGCATCTCTGCTTAGACTGCTGCCCCCGCGACCCGGCCCGGGATAAGCGGAAGATGATGGATGGATGGATGGATGGATGGATTAACCTACATGCTCATACTTCTTTGGAATGGCATTAATCTGTGTATTATCTCAACTAACCGGCATTTATACAAACCAATGTACATATTAATCTGTAATCTAGCTGTTGTTGATATAATGTTCTCTGCTACCTGCAGACCAACCATGATCTCAGTGCTGGTGGCTGAGATTAAAACCATTTCACATTACTCTTGCATCTCAAGAATGTACTTCTATCATCTTGGTGATTTCACAGAGTTCATGGGTCTGACATTAATGGCAATAGACCGACTTATTGCGATCAGGCTTCCATTGAGATACCACAGCAGAGTGAAATGCACTTTTGATTGTAGCCTCTCTAATTCCTCCCTTAATAAAACTAAAGAGATCAGAACAAGGCTAGCAGATGTATTTTCGTTTTATTTAATGTTAAACAGAAAATATTTGTAGATTCATTGTGTACACCGGCCACTTTATTAGGTACAGCTGTTCAATTGCTTGGTAACACAAATTGCTAATCAACCAATTACATGGCAGCAACTCAATGCATTTAGGCATCTAGATGTGGTGAGGATGACTTCACTCAGAAAGGGGAAGAAAGTGGATTTAATTGACTTTAAACTTGGAATGGTTGTTGGTGCCAGACGGGCTGGTCTGAGTATTTCAAAAACTGCTGATCTATTTGGATTTTCATGCACAGCCATCTCTAGGGTTTACAGAGAATGGTCCGAAAAAGAAAAAATATCCAGTGAGCGGCAGTTGTGTAGACAAAAATGCCTGGTTGATGTCAAAGGTCATAGGAGAATGGGCAGATAGTTAGAGATGATAGAACGGCAACAGTAACTAAAATAACCACTCATTACAACCAAGTTATGCTGAAAACCATCTCTGAACGCACAACATGTCAAACCCTGAAGCAGATGGGCTACAGCAGCAGAAGACCTCAGCTAAGAACAGGAAACAGAGGCTACAATTCGCATAGGCTCACCAAAATTGGACAATAGAAGATTGGAAAAAGGTTGCCTGGTCTCGATTTCTCAATCCATGTTCATCCCTTTATGACTACAGTGTACCCATCTTCAGATGGCTACTTCCTGCAGGATAATGCTCCATGTCACAAAGCTCAAAAAATGACAATAAGTTTACTTTCCTCAGATGGCCTCCACAGTCACTAGATCTCAATTCAATAGAGCAGCTTTGGGATGTGGTGGAATGGGAGATTCACATCATGGATGTGCAGCTGACAAATTTGCAGCAACTACATGATGCTATCATGTCAATATGGATCAAAATCTCTGAGGAATGTTTCCAGCGCCTTGTTGAATCTATGCCACGAAGAATTAAGGCATTTCTGAAGGCAAAATGGGGTCCAACCCGGTACTAGCAAGGTTTGCCTAATAAAGTGGCCAGTGAGTGTATATCTGCAGTGTATTAAATATAAAACTGGAAGTCATCATTAAATAACATGTGTTGTCCCTGAGTCCCGGCAGTCACTGATTCTTTTAAAACTTTTGTGTAATGGGATCTAATTGACTTTGAACTTGGAATGGTTGTTGGTGCCAGATGGGCTGGTCTGAGTATTTCAAAAACTGCTGATTTATTTGGATTTTCATGCACAACCATCTCTAGGGTTTACAGAGAATGGTCCGAAAAAGAAAAAATATCCAGTGAGCGGCAGTTTTGTGGACAAAAATGGACATGTGTGAACAATAATGGACATTAAGAAGGCCATTATGTATATTACTAAGTTGGCCTATACATTATGGTTCACAGTGACGTCTCTGTGATGAGTAATCTCACTCACTGGTTTTTGGTTCAATTATTACAAATTGGTTAACAGTGTTGGGGGTAACACATTACAGGTAATGCAAGTTACGTAGTCAGATTACTTTTTTCAAGTAACTAGTAAATGCATAGTGTAACGCATATTTTTTTAATTTACAAAAAAAAAAAAAAACTTTTTTAAATAAGTAACACCAGTTACTTTTTTTCCATTTATTGATTGAAAGCTCTTCTGTCCCAATCTGAGAAAAATCAGGAAAAAGATGATACTTTAGTTCTAGAATAATGATTTAATGATGATTTAATTCAACTCACTCCAAAAAAATCTGATTTATTTTTCCTCAAAATTAATAAAAACAGTTAAAAAGCAACTCAGATTATGATGACTCAAAGCTGCAATAATTAAATATGTTAAATAATACAAATATCCTTTATGTTTTTTATCCCATTTTATTAACCAATTTGCTGCTGACCTTTGATGATCCAATACAACCAAACTAATAAGCAAAGTTTACACAAGATAAACTTACATTTTATAGAGTGTTGAATTTTCTTCCACCGCATTCTACTGTACAGATGTAAATTTACATTTACTTCAGCCTGAGACTTTTGGTGTGAAAGGACTTTTACATTTGCCAAAAATATAACATGAACATGAGACATGAGCAATATAGCACCTTTAACCTTGTTTGACAAACTACCCCTATCTCCCAATCATGTCTAATTAAATAGTAGTTTAAAGGGGTCTTATGATGCGGTTTAAATTTTTCCTTTCTCTTTTGAGTGTAACAAGCTCTTGGTGCATGAAGAAGATCTGTAAAGTTGCAAAGACTGAAGTCTCAAAACCAAAGAGATATTCTTTAGCAAAGTTAAGATTATGCCATTCACCCCTAAAACGGCTCATTCAAACATGCCCCCACATGTCTACGTCACTATGTGGAAATATTTGCGTAATGCTGGCCAAATGTTCATGCAAAGAAAGAAGGCATGGTTTCAGTAACCACATGCATTTAGTGTTGAAGCAGCCATGTCAGGGAGATGCTGTGTGTATCTAAGTGAAAGCAAAAGCACTTTTTATTTCGCCTTCCAAAAGTAGATGCATTTAGGAATCTTTAAGATTACTTACAACAGAACAGCAATGCATTTTATGGATGACCGTTTCGTGAACCTAGGAGAGGAGGTTATTCTGACTTTGCTACGACAGTCTGGCTCTTCTGAATCAACTACTGGAAGTATGTTTTGTTGTTAGTTTAAGTATTTGCTATTGAATGTTTTTAAATGCAGAGTTTTGCGTGTGTGTGTGTGTGTGTGTGTGTGTGTGTGTGTGTGTGTGTGTGTGTGTGTGTGTGTGTGAGAGAAAGAGAGAGAGAAAGATGGTCACACAGTGGAGTCAGCTGTCTTAACTGTCCATGGCTTGTGTACTACAAACACATATGCGATTATGGAAAAGGGTATCATTTGCAACTAGTGCTTGCGGTGTTCGCCAACCACAATGCACAATGAGTCAGCTAGCCAATCAGAGCAGACTGCGCTTGTCGGAAGTAGGGATTTTGTAGAAAACAATGCGTTTGAGTGAGATGGGGCATAGATTACCTACAATAATGTACAGTATTGAAAAAAAATGTTTAACATTAAAGCATGTCAACATATTCTGTTACACCAAATACACAAAATAATGATCTTTAAAAAAGCATCATATGACCCCTTTAATACATTATAATTTGGCTGGATATATAATTTTTTTTTATATATGTGTGTTTTTTTAACCACAAAGTATACTTCAGAGAATTTCTATGTTATACAAGTATGTTTACTCATTCATGGTTCCTAGGAAACCATGACGTACAGTATCTGTCACATATTAAAATATAAAAGGCAGGATTTCAGTCATATATTTATCTGAATAGGAAGAACATCTCAGGCAGTTTTATGCTATTTGTTATGCTATTTTAGTACTCTGATTGGAATTAAGCAACTAAAGAAGAAAAGTACAATAATTATATTACGTTATATCTTTTTTTAATCTAAGAATGCATGAAACACTTTTTGTACTTCTGATAAAACTATATTTCAACTTTCAGAGTTTTCATCACCTTGCAGTTACAGACGCTTTCTGTATCATTTTCCTTCATAGGAGCTTTTTTTCTGTGCATATATGAGTACATTGAGACCCTAATTGACTTCTCATCACCTGTACTAACTATATTTTGAAATATTTGAATATTGGGAAATGGCTGATTGAAAATGACAGCTGAAAATTACTCTGTAAAAAATGTAGACAGCTTTATAATCACTGGATTTGATTTATTAACCTACATGCTCATACTTCTTGGGAATGGAATTAATCTGTGTATCATCTCAACTAACGGGCATTTACACAAACCAATGTACATATTAATCTGTAATCTAGCTGTTGTTGACATAATATTCTCCTCTACCTGCAGCACATCCATGATCTCAGTGCTGCTGGCTGAGATTTATATTACTCTTGTATCTCAAGAACATACTTTTATCTTCTTGGTGATTTTATAGAGTGCATGGCTCTGACATTAATGGCAATAGACAGACTTATTGCAATTAGACTTCCTTTAAGATACTACAGCATTGTAACAAATTCACGAACATTTCTGCTTATTTTACTAACTTGGCTCATTGGTTTTGCTATAATGGGTGTTGTGATATCAGTGATAGATAGCGTCCCATACTGTCAGCCTGTCATCAGATATGTGTTCTGTGATTATCCTTCTATGATCAGAGCTGCTTGTGTTAATCCTGAACCCTATTTCTTCTTGCCTGTGTAGTGTGTGGGTGACGTACAGATCACCCATTGGTTATCTTAAATTAGGAAGTGCATATTTAAATGGGTTGCGATAGTTGGGTGAGGCGATCGGTTGTAATACCCGCCCTATTGGTTTGTTATTTCTGGCTCGACGTGCTGCAGGAGAAAAGGCTGGTAGCATGCGAAGGAGTTGGACCACTTTGATGTGCCGATAGTTTGGTGTTCACGTGGGTTCAGGGTTCACGTATGTGCGCTTATAGTGTGTATCTTTGCAGCGTTCTGTGGCGTTGCCATTAGTGGTGGCTGTACACCAGCTGCAGTTCATCTACAAAAGGGAAATCGTCGTCTGTGGCTGGGCATTAGATCTGGCATTAGCGCGAACAGGGCCGGCTTTGCCGACAGGCGGCCGCCTGGGGCGCCATCTGCTGGATGGTGCGTAAAATTGCAGAATTAAAAAGAAAAAAAGTTAATTAAATGTATGTATCGTATTATGAAAGCTGCGCACACGCTGTACACTTTTACTGTGCACTGTCCACACACTGCTTGTATTTGTCCATTTCTTTTACTAGATTTACAATCCTAAAAAACGAATGAGTCACTCTGACAGCAACGGGGAGTGGCGCGAAAACATCTGACAGCTGGTTTTAGCGCTTTAAATGATGGGGTAAATGAAAACACGTAAGAAAATGAAAACACTATAACCTAGAGCCGGCCCTGAGCGCGAACAGCCTCGGTCGGCGCTGTTGTCTCGCCCGGATTTTAAGTGTTTCTTTTTTTTCTTTTTCCAGTCAACCTGGTTGGGGTTTGTTTGCCTAAAAATGCAATGGTGAATTTAATTGTCTAGTTCCTTATTTTGGTTTTCTGTTCTGTTATTTGTGTTTTTTTTTTTCATTTATCCGTTTTATTGAATAGTTTGATTTATTTTGATTATTATATTTATTATATTATTATATAATATATTTTATATATATATATATATATATATATATATATATATATATTATTATTATTATATGCTGGGTTTGGGGTGTGGAAGTCCAGCTGATTATTCCAGCTTGATTGAATTAATTCTTGTTTTGTATTATGTTGATCGTGACGTTGGTTATTGTATTGTTTGCTTGCTTTTGTATTTCTATGCAGGAGCTGAGGGTCACTGAGGCGGGTGCTCTAGGGCTGTGGTAGTTGGGTCTCCCGTTCACTTAAGAGTGGTGTATTTCACCGGTGTGGTGTGGTGTGAGTATTGAGTGGAGTTTATTTTTGCTTTCTTTGAAGGTCACTTGAAGCCAGAGGTGCCCGAAGTAGATGTCTTTCAGCCCTGTATGGTTTTGTTGATGAAGGTGTTTGGAGTGTATGTGTTATTTTGATTTGTTTTTTTGTTGTGATTTACCATTGCTGTCTCTTGACCTTTTTTTCTTTTTTTGTGCTTTCTTTCTTTCTTTTTTCCAATTCTTGTGGGTTCAGTTACAATTGAGTATTCCGTATACTGCTCCTCTGAGGGGTGACTTTTATAATGTACTTGCAGTAGGTTGAGTAAAGTGTTTTTTTCAGAACCCATGACTCTGTCCAGTTATTTGCTGATAACGAACCTGTGTGCTGTGAGTTCCTAAAAGCTGGTGGCTGGTAATATATTTTTAGGGTGCAAGTCCCTAGATGGCGTAGTCGACAACCAAAATTATATCAATAGCCTTTTTAATTATTTATATAGTTTAGGCCGATTCCTGTCTTGCTGGTACGCGCATCGTTCATACCTGCAATGATCAGTCTTTGGCTGCTGTGTGGGCAGTTTCCCTTTATTCTGTGTACCTATGCTGTCCTGGCTTACAGCGTTACTAGACTCTCCAACAACTCAAGCAAAAAGCAAATGATCAGCACCTGCTCCAGTCATCTCATTGTCTTGTTTAGTTATTATGCACCAAAGCTGGTCTCTATTTTACTAACTAAAATAGGAGTTGTGCGAAGCTTAACAGACAGAAACGCAGTAACAATCATAGCCTCTCTTGTTCCTTCATTAATTAACCCCACTGTTTATTGCACCAGGACTAAAGAGATCAGGAAACGATTAGCTGATGTATTTTTGCACAAAAGAATTGTACCAAATCACTTAAAGGCTGTATCATAATAATATTATGATAAAATTATATAATATTGTATTAAATATTGTGGGTGATTGTGAAGATGTTGTTGATGCAAGGTGATTGACATTCATATTTTATGCTATGCTTACAGCAGTGGTGACTGGTGGTAGGGCTGTGCTGTGTCACATCCATCAAGTTTAGCAAACATCCCAGTATGAAGTAATGCTAACAGTAACAGTCAAAGTTTAAGAAAAAAGTTAACAAAACGAAAATTATTCAGGTTTAAAACATTTTAAATAAAGATATGTTTTACCGAGTTCATATATGGTTAAGTTTGATTCTCATTATTTTTTGTAAGCTCTTTCTAAGAACAACTGATACTCATATGTACAAAAATCACCACTGACCCTTGCTAACTCCTGTGTACAACATTCGCCAGACATGCAACCATATCAGACTTGCATTGTACTTTACCTTGATTAAAATCATCATCGACCAAAACTTTATGATGAGATACTGATTAGCTTTATTAAGGCCTTACAGACAAGTCCTGACTCTATAGGTGCGATAGAGAAATAGCCCATTTTGTACAATATTTGTGGACAATGATTGGTTAAATTTTGACAGATCTTGAATATTTTCATAGTAGTTAGCTAAACTGCTAAATAAACCTTCCTTTGGTGGGCAATTTATTCTTCACCAATTGCATTGACACACATATGGGGAATGCGTCCAACAGCACCGTTCCACAACCAAGTGCAGAAATAAGACACAATGTGAACCAAGCCCCAAAGCAATCATACTGAGGGCCCCTGTTGTCAGGGTAGGGGACGAAGGGATGATGCGAAGACTCAATTCTGCAGAGAATGAGCTTTTATTGATAAAAAATAAACAAAAGAGCAACAAAAACTACCCCATGGGGGAAAAACAGGCTGGCAAAATGCATCACATCTTTCTGAACTTTTATTTCAGGAGTATAAATGTGTATGTACAGTGTATATTTAAAGTACCTTGAACCATGAAACTTTCACGTACCAAAACCCTGAACTTGCACATGAATATATTGTCAAATGTTCAACAAAATTAATGAAATAAAGTTACTTTGCAAACAGTTTTAGTCCTATTTAGTCATGTTTTCCCAGCAGTGTGGAAAATACAAAGTGTTTCCACACTTGGGATTCAAACCAGGAAAGTGCAGAAATAATTCTGGAAGAGGTTTGATCCTCTGCCTTTGCCATGGTGTTGCTTTCTCGAATTGCTTTCGCAGTACTTTGATGTCATATGCTGATCGTCTGCACGGTGCTGCTCCAAGTCGAAAACATCTATACATTTCGCCCACTGTTGGAATTAAAAAGCACTACGTTCTCCCCTCCACCTCTTAGGAAAAGTAAAATAATTTTTAAAAAATCGATTATGAGGTAAACCAATCGAATTGAAAATTGAAAAAGAATTGGGCTAGTTAGGTGAATTGATTTTTTTCTCCCACCCCTACATATCACCAATAGAAATCCTGCTGGACCAAGTCCAGCAGGAGGTCATTCCCTGCCTATGGCCTCCACGCCTATACTGCCCTACAAAGACAAAAGACCTCAACTCGCCTCTTGGGCAGCACTTGCCTGATTTTTTTAATTCTTCACAACATGTTTCATAAAATACGATATTAGCATTTTAATTTTCTTAAAATATTCTATACTTTTTGACCTTTAAACTGTGTGTTTAAGACCAACATGAAAAACCATTGCTAAAGAAAACATAATTGTATATTTAATTGATTAATCACTGATGCTGGAAAACTGTGACGCACAGTATGTGTCACACAATTAAAAAAATAAAAGGCACAACATCACACATACACATTTGTTGAAATAGATGAATGCAACATCTGAGAAGCTCTTGTATAAGAAATTCTAATATTTGTAAAGATCTAAAAATACATTTCTAAGGAAGAATAAGATTGGAAAATGTTTTGCATATTATTCATATTTAGAATTTAAAATGATCAAAACTCTTTTTATAATTCTGTTAAAACTATATTTCAACTTTCACAGTTTTCATCACCTGGCCGTTACAGACGCTGTCTGCATCCTTCTGCCATTTTCCTTAATAGGAGCTTTTTTTCTGTGTATATATGAGAACTTCATGGGTGTAATTGTTGTCATTTAATTTTATATCTGTATTTTGAAATAGTTGTGTCTGAATGTTAGGAAGTGAGTTACTGCAAATGGCAGCTGAAAATTACTCTGTGAACAATGTACAGAGCTTTATAATCACTGGATTTGATCACCTGCAGAATCAAAAGCTCCTCGGATTTCTCATCTTATTAACCTACATGCTCATACTTCTTGGGAATGGAATTAATCTGTGTGTCATCTCGATTAACAGACATTTACACAAACCAATGTACATATTAATCTGTAATCTAGCCATTGTTGACATAATATTCTCCTCTACCTGCAGCACAACCATGATCTCAGTGCTTCTGGCTGAGATTAAAACTGTTTCATATTACTCTTGTATCTCGAGGACATACTTTTTTCATCTCGGTGGTATCACAGCATGCATGGCTTTGACATTGATGGCAATAGACCGACTTATTGCGATCAGGCTTCCATTAAGGTACCACAGCATTGTAACAAATTCACGAACATTTCTGCTTATTTTACTAACTTGGCTCATTGGTTTTGCTATAATGGGTGTTGAGATATCAGTGGTAGACAGTGTCCCATACTGTCAGCCTGTCATCAGATATGTGTTCTGTGATTATCCTTCTATGATCAGAGCTGCTTGTGTTAATCCTGAACCCTATTTTTTCTTGCCTACATTGATCAATCTTTGGTTGCTGTGTGGGCAGTTTCCCTTTATTCTGTGTACCTATGCTGTCCTTGCTTACAGCGTTACTAGACTCTCCAACAACTCAAGCAAAAAGCAAATGATCAGCACCTGCTCCAGTCATCTCATTGTCTTGTTTAGTTATTATGCACCAAAGCTGGTTTCTAATTTACTAACTCGAATAGGAGTCGTCTTAAGCTTAACAGACAGAAACGCAGTAACAATCATAGCCTCTCTTGTTCCTTCATTAATAAACCCCACTGTTTATTGCACCAGGACTAAAGAGATCAGGAAACGATTAGCTGATGTATTTTTGCACAAAAGAATTGTACCAAATCACTTAAAGGCTGTCTCATAATAATATTATATGATAAAATTATATAATATTGTATTAAATATCATGGGTGATTGTGAAGATGTTGGTGATGCAAGGTGATTGACATTCATATTTTATGCTATGCTTACAGCAGTGGTGACTGGTGGTAGGGCTGTGCTGTGTCACATCAATCAATTTTAGCAAACATCCCAGTATGAAGTAATGCTAACAGTAAAAGACAAATTTTAAGAAAAATATTGAGGCTTAAAACATTTTAAATAAAGATATGTTTCAACAAGTTCATGGTTAAGTTTGATTCTCATTATTTTTTGCAAGCTCTAAGATAAACTGATACTCATATGTACAAAAATAACCACTGACCCTTGCTAACTCCTGTGTACAACATTCGCCAGACATGCTGCCATATCAGACTTTATCAAGGCCTTACAGACAAGTCCTGACTCTATAGGTGCGATAGAGAAATAGCCCAATTTGTACAATATTTGTTGACACTTATTGGTTAAATTTTGACATATCTTGAATATGTTCATAGCAGTTAGCTAAACTGCTACATAAACCTTCCTTTGGTGGGCGATTTTTTTCTTCACCAATTGCATTGACACACATATAGGGAATGCGTCCAACAGCACCGTTCCACAACCAAGTGCAGAATGAAGACACAATGTGAACCAAGACCCAAAGCAATCATACTGAGGGCCCCTGTTGACAGGGTAGGGGACGAAGGGATGATGCGAAGACTCAATGCTGCAGAGAATGGGCTTTTATTGATAAAATTAAACAAAAGAGCAACAAAAACTACCCCATATCGTTTTTTCACTTTTTCATACGGGATAAGACAACATGCAGCCAGGGAAAACCAAGCTGTGTGCTACACAGCACACAACAAAACAGGATATGAAAGCACGCAGCTGATAACATGATCTGCATGCAACAACAATACAGGACAACGTGGTCGAACACAAACCATGTGCTACACAAAACACAACACACGTGGACAGAAGAGCACATGGCCAAGCAACAATTAGATGTTTTAATAATCTAAATTGCCAACAGTAAAAAAAATTCAACTCAAACAACTCAAACTTGATATTTAGCCCTATTTTGAAGATAATGCCGTTGCATTGTCTGCGCAACGTGACAAGTCACACCAAGGCAAGAGGCAGTAACTTCCACATTATCAATTATTTGGTTGCTGATCACCATTTACAAAATCATTATAATATAACACCTGTATAAAATCTTGTGATCATTGGCTGTCTCATTTAGGCTATTGCATACAGATGCATCTTTAAAAAAAATTTAAAATCATTGAAAAGGTCTTTATTTTTTGTAATTTAATTAAATTGAACTTTCTTGTATTCTAGATTCATTGCACACAAACTGAAAACTGAAACGCGCAAGGATGTACCTTATCGTCCGAAGCAGCACGTTGGGACAACACTGCTCCTACCCCCACCTCTGACTCGTTGACCTCCACCACGAACTGCCGTGTGGGATCAGGGGCCACAAGGATGGGAGCCGAAACTAAGTGGTTCTTGAGGTTAGTGAACGCAGCCTCAGCTGCGTCCGACCACCTGAACGGAGTACTGGGAGAGGTCAAGGCTGTCAGAGGTGAGGCTAGTTGGCTGAAATTACATATAAAACGCTGATAGAAATTGGCAAACCCCAGAAACCCGCTGTAGGGCCTTACGGGAATCTGGAGATGGCCAATCTATCACAGCCTTAACCTTGTCAGGGTCCATACGTATTCCCTCGGACGAGACAATATACCCTAGGAAGGGAACAGACTGTGCATGGAATACGCATTTCTCCGCCTTGACAAAAAGCCCATTCTCAAGTAACCTCTGGAGCACTCGTCTGACGTGTTGAACGTGTTCCTGGAGAGATGAAGAAAAGATCAGTATGTCATCCAGGTAAACATATATAAACTGATCTACCATATCTCTCAACACGTCATTCATGAGGGAGGGAGAGAAGCAGCACGGGATTTACTGAACACTTCCTTCAGGTCCAGATACTCAACGGGCACGTTTGGCAGAACCATGTTCTCCTTCTAAAACAGAAACAGGGACAACAGAACAAGCAGAAACCAGACAAGACTCATGACATCTTTCACTCCACAATGTGACAGTGTTAGAACCCCATTCCACTCGTGGATTATGCTTGGATAACCAGGGGTGACCTAAAACAATGGGAGCAACAGGGGAGTCCATGAGAAAAAAGGATATGGTTTCTTGATGGTTTCCAGACGTGAGCAGTGTGATGGGTTCTGTATGGTGTGTGACGTGAGGCAGTTCCTGGCCGTTGAGTGCGATGACATGGATGGGGAGAGACACAGGGAGGACAGGAATGTTCAGGTGATGTGCAAGTGAAGAATCAATGAAATTACCTTCGGCTCCGGAGTCCAGAAGGGCGTGACACTCGTGATGTTGATTCTTCCACCGCAGTTTCACCGGAAGGAGGGTCAATGATGTAGGTGAGGACTTCTCAGCGGAGATCCCACCTGATAGTAGCCTCAAGTTTACTATCGGCTGGCTCTTTTACCGGGCATGAGTAGGCGTTATGAGCAGAGCCTCCACAGTACAAACACAGTCCTTGGGACCTCTGCCGCTCCCTCTCCCTCCGGGACAGCCGAGCTCTACCCATCTGCATGGGCTCGTGGTCGTTGACAGAACCGACCGTGTTCTCTAGACTCAAGCGCCCCCTAACAGGAGAGATGGTAGATCTTGAAGGACTGGGTTGGCGGCCCAAGCGATTAATCCGTGCGTCAACTCGTAGAGCCAGTTCAATGAGTCCGTTGAGAGTGGGGGGCAGCTCGAGGAGGTAGATCTCTTGCTGAATACAGTTGGATAACCCATGCAGGAATCTATCCCACTGCGCCCCCTCGTTCCACTGGCACGCGGCCACCAGGGTGCGGAACTCGATGGAGTAGTCGGTTACTGAGGAAGAGCCTTGACGGAGTTCCGAGAGTCGATGAGCGGCTTCCCTGCCGGTCGCGGCCCGGTCGAAGACTCTCCTCATTTCCTCAGAGAGGGCGTGGAACGAGGCACAACACGGGTGTTGGTTTTCCCACACCGCCGTTCCCCATAAGGCCGCCTTGCCAGACAATAATGTGAGCGTGAACGCTACTTTAGAATTTTCAGTAGCAAAGGTGCGGGGCTGTAGGGTGAAATGGATTGAACACTTAGTTAAGAAAGTTCTACAAAATGCTGGCTCACCCACATAGTTCTCCGGCGCCAGAAGTCGCGGCTCAGGCCGGAAGTGCTACTGGGGAATCTCCCGGGGGACGGACGGCGCAGGCGGTGCGATGGGCGCAGTGGGAGACGTTAGTTGATGGAACTGCTGGGTGAGCTCGGACACCTGTGCCACCAGCGCTTGGACAGCGCGTCCGGTGTTCGAGATTCTCTCCTGCTGCTGATCCATTCTTTTGACGCTGTGATGCATGAAATCCGTGAGTGTGTTGGTGCTCGCTGCTTCCATGTGGGTGAGATCATTATGTGACGGTGGATTAAGGAAAGTCTGGAAGCAGATGCAAGTTAACAGATTTAATGGGCTGAGAGGAATACAAATACACAAACAAACAAAGATGCTGAGGTGACGACACTTCGTGGTGGTGGGAAGGAGGTGAGGAATCCGGATGATGGCGGTGAGTAGGCAGCAGGAGAGGATGGCACAGGAACTGCGGGGAATAGAACCGAAGGTAAGTGTCCGTGGCTGAGTGAACGTGCGGAGAGTGGATGAGGTTCTAGGGAAAACACAGACATCCAACGCAGACAACACTAAAGCCAGACGAACAGGGTAACCACATCAAACAAGTAACAACGATCTCACAAACACAAGACGTGAGACAAGCCAATATATAGAGGATGAGTAATGAGTGGCAGCTGTTGCTGATGACAATTAACAGAGACGCCCACAAGCTAATCAGTGCAGACGCGAAACACACAGATTTCACCACAAAATGCAAACACCCCAAGATCACGGTTTACCAACCCGTGACAGTTATTATACTGACAAATGTCGAGAGCGCATTATTCTAGATTAAATCTAGATTAAAGACCCATCTCTTTAACCTGGCTTACACATAACATACTAATATGCTTTTAATATCCAAATCGGTTAAAGGATTTTTAGGCTGCATTAATTAGGTAAACCGGAACCGGGAACACTAAGCATAACACCCGATGTACTTGCTACATCATTAGAAGAATGGCATCTACGCTAATATTAGTCTGTTTCTCTCTTATTTCGAGGTCACCGTAGCCACCAGATCCAGTCTGTATCCAGATCAGAGGGTCACTGCAGTCACCCGGATCCAGTACGTATCCAGACCAGATGGTGGATCAGCACCTAGAAAGAACCTCTACATCCCTGAAAGACAGCGGAGACCAGGACAACTAGAGCCCCAGATACAGATCCCCTGTAAAGACCTTGTCTCAGATGACCACCAGGACAAGACCACAGGAAACAGATGATTCTTCTGCACAATCTGACTTTGCTGCAGCCTGGAATTGAACTACTGGTTTCGTCTGGTCAGAGGAGAACTGGCCCCCCAACTGAGCCTGGTTTCTCCCAAGGTTTTTTTCTCCATTCTGTCACCAATGGAGTTTCGGTTCCTTGCCGCCGTCGCCTCTGGCTTGCTTAGTTGGGGTCACTTCAACTACAGCAATATCATTGACTTGATTGCAAATAAATGCACAGACACTATTTAAAATGAACAGAGATGACATCACTGAATTTAATGATGAACTGCCTTTAATTGTCATTTTGCATTATTGGCACACTGTTTTCCTAAATAATGTTGTTCAGTTGCTTTGACGCAATGTATTTTGTTTAAAGCGCTATATAAATCAAGGTGACTTGACTTGACTTAATCACAGCTATCAATGTGAACGTTGTCTATATGAATAGAGTGTGATTATTGACTTTAATGCGCATTTGTATGATTACCATCTCTATAACTGGCCATCAGCACGTCAGCACGTGATAATTAACTATATGAGCAGAATTCGTTTTAAATGCTGTATTTCTAGCAATCTCAGGATGTACTGTAATTGGCATACTTAGTTAAATATTTTTTTTTTCTTATTTATTTTTAATAAGTCCTCCTCCCTGTAGGCAGTCTCATTGTTGTCTCTGATGTGGTCTATCACTGTGATGTCATCTGCAAACTTGATGATGGAGTTAGATCCATGCTTGCAGTCGTGGGTGTAGAGGGGATAGAGAAATGGGCTCAGTCTTGTGGTATGCTGGTGTTGATTGTGATGGTGGTGGAGCAGGTGTATCCTGACCTAACATGCTGAGGTCTGTTGGTCAGAAAGTGCATAATCCAGTTGCAGAGAGAGGTGTTAATGTCCAGGTCTCCAAGTTGTGTGGTCAGCTTGGTGGGAATGACAGTGTTAAATGCTGAGTTGAAGTCAACAAACAACATCCTTAAATATAATGTTGTGTGATGACTTGATCTTGTTATAGACGGCTCATTGTGTTTTTAAAGTGAAGAAAAAAAGAATGTAGGAAAATAATAAGAAATTAATTCTACAATGTACAAAGCCTATTTTATTACCAAACGCTGTTTCTCCAATGTTGTTCACAAGTCATATTACATGTTATATCCAAATGCTTAATAAGTGGTTTAGTTGTGTAAGTATTTATTTTGTATTTTGTATGGGTCTTTATTGATAGATATATAACTTATGGTAAAGGTTAAAGGTTACAGGCAGCTTGGTTTGATTGTGTTTGTGTGTCATTGTGAACATTAATCGATATTGTCACTTGTTTACATCACTCATTATTGATAATTCTCCCAGGTTAGGTTTCGCATCTGTACAATCTTCAGAATCTGTAAGTCTCCAGAGAGCAAATTAACAGCATATAGCAAATGTGTTGACATTCTTCGGGCAAAAACAAAACAGTCACATTGTTTGTAGCACTATGTTACATGAAAACTCTTGACATCAGATCTCTAATGTCTTCCTCACTGAGCACACCTTCTCTCCGAAGACATAATAATCAAACTAAATTATTATGAAAATAAGATGATGGATAAATTATGTAAGAATATAAACTACTATTTCCACAAATCTAATCAGCCATTTAGGGCTCAAATGCATCAGCTTTTGCTTATGATTTAACGATTTGCCAGGTTGTGGTCTTTAATGTACCACTTATTTGTGATGTTAAAAATAAACTAACTTGCAGTCTGTTTAAATTTCTGAATGATAAATAATTTGTAATACTGAAAATAAATAATTTGCTCCTGCTCAAGCAATTGCTTCACTATCTTAGTAAAATAGCAATGATGCTTCCACCCCATTAATATACACAGGGGCCCTCTTAATGATTGAGCCGACAATGTTCCCTGTAGTGTTTGAGATCCCATTACACAAATGTTTTAATAGAATCAGTAACTGATGTAATTTTTGGGACTGAGGGCCAGCAGACATTATTTTATGCTCAATTCACGAGTTCACACTTATATATAATAAACTATATATATAAAATAAGGGGAGTCGTGGCCTAATGGTTAGAGAATGTCACTTCACTTCACTAAACTGAGTAAAGGGTTATGCGTATTTGGTGTGCTGTCCAGGGAAAGGGCTCCGAGCTCGGTAATTACTCCCCTTGGTCGGGGAGAGGGGTCCGAGCTCAGCGTTTAGTCCGGACCCAAGTGCTCCCCCCAAGTGCTCTTCCCTGTGCTGGGTTAGGAACGGGCTGAAGGTGAGGAGTCGGGGTGGCGGAGGGATGTTGAAAGACTAGAAAAGTGAAAAAAAGTGAAAGTGACATGACATTCAGTCAAGTATGGTGACCCATACTCAGAATTCGTGCTCTGCATTTAACCCATCCGAAGTGCACACACACAGAGCAGTGGGCAGCCATATATGCTGCAGCGCCCGGGGAGCAGTCGGGGGTTCGATGCCTTGCTCAAGGGCACCTAAGTCGTGGTATTGAAGGTGGAGAGAGCACTGTACATGCACTCCCCCCACCCACAATTCCTGCCGGCCTGAGACTCGAACTCACAACCCTTCGATCGGGAGTCCGACTCTCTAACCATTAGCCCACAACTTCCCATAGAATAACGAAGGTAGGACTGCTTTGATTATTTATAGGGGTTCTCTCTTGCGCTGACTGGATAGATGGATGTTAACTGATTACTGATGATGAATTGGCCGCGTTAATTATCTGCACGAGCTCCTCCCGAAAATTGTTTATGAAACATCACTTCACAAGTTCACACTTATAATAAACTGAGTAAAGGGTTATGCATATTTGGCGTGCTGTCCAGGGAGAGGGCTCCGAGCTCGGTACTTATGCCCGCTCTGCGTTTAGTCCGGACCCAAGTGCTCCCCAAAAATGCAATTAGAATGGGAGAGCAGCCAGATACGTACATTTGCAGCCCCCCAAAAAGCAAGGCTTAATGTTAGAGGGGTGCTGGACGTCCTTTGGTAAACATTTGTTGCAGCGGTATCTAGGAAGAGAATTTGGCTTCTGTGGAAGCGTTCACTGCCAGAGCAGTGGGAAAAACATATAGAGGCTCTTATGGGAGTGGATGCTGCTGCGGCAGTGGAGAAATATGGATAGAGGCTCCTGCGGGAGCAGCTACTGCTGCGACTGTAGGGAAAGACAGAAAAGGCTCCTTAAATTATATTAAGCTTTAAAGTTCTGCATAATTAGGGGCGTGGCCACTGGAGTGACAGGTGTATTGCCGCTGCTGTCACCGCCGTCGCGCTAGGTGGGCGTGGTTTCAGCAACCAGCTCCCGCCTTTTTGCCTATTTTTGATTACCCCAGAGTGACATGCTGTGACGCGCTGCCAAGATGGCGACGGTCTGCTCCGCCCACTTTTGGTTTCAAATACTCTCGTCTGAAACCTATGGGTGAAGTCACGGACACTACGTCTACGTTTTTATACAGTCTATGGTATCATCTCAGTGAGGTTTGGACATGGACAGTTAGGCAAATGTAATGCCTTCAGACATTTCAGTGTGGATGACAACTCTGGAAAAAAATGCCTTGTTGGCTTCATGGTTAAAAAAAATGCCATCGACATTCAAAATAATTACGTCATAACATCATTATAAACTTTAGCCATGAAACCTGCATTTAGTATCTTCACCTGAAAAGTTATTAATTTATGGTCTGCACCGCTAGTGGAGGCAGCCTCAAACTGCGCTGCGACTGGAAAAGCCATGGTGAAAGGCTGAGCCATGGCAGGAAGCAAGTGAGGCTTTGCTGCGGTGAGATCAGGGGTGCGGCCCAGGCTCGTTGAATGTCTGCTGTGATCCAGCGCTCGAGGAGAGCCCGGGTCTTGATCAGGACAATGGTGGTGTCGACCGAGGCAAGCTCGGGGCTTTGCACGGTCTATTGGCCACAGCGTGTGGCTGGTCGAGTAGAGCAGCTGTCGCGATAACGCTTGGTGCTTGGCAGCCGTGTTTGGCGGGGAAGGAGTGATCATGGGGCCGGCAAATTGCGGAAGATCTTAAAAAATCCCCTGTATACATCTCTTTATTGGATGGAAAATTGGGTCTGTGATAAGATGGCAAACCGAATGCTGAAAGACTAGAATAACGAAGGTAGGACTGCTTTGATTATTTATAGGGGTTCTCTCTTGCGCTGATTGGATAGATGGATGTGATGAATGATGATGAATTGGCCGTGTTAATTATCTGCGCATGCTCCTCCCAAAACTTGTTTATGAAACATCACTAACATTAAGAATATTCATGCTTCAGATACAAAGGCAGAAACAGACTAACCTCTAACTAGACTTAACTTCTGACGCATAATGATTTTTTTTAACCATTCAGGATGTGGTGTTACATCAAAACCACAAACATTGTTATCAATCTACATTACAGAATACTATGTACGGTACACTGGTTAATGTAAACATCTGTTAGTCTAGATGATACTCAGATTGATGTCCATTACAGACAGCGTCTGCATCCTTCTGCCATTTTCCTTCATAGGAGCTTTTTTTCTGTGCATAAATGAGTACATCAAGGATATAATTAATTTTGACTAATCATGTGTTATATAGTGTATTTTGCTTGTGGCTGTTTTAGCAGTTGACTGAAAATGAAACTGTGAAAAATGTAGAGAGCTTTATAATCACTGGATTTGATCACCTGCAGAATCAAAAGTTCCTCAGATTCCTCATCTTATTAACCTACATGCTCATATTGGGTCATAAGACATGTTGGTCAACATCTTTTTTTTGTAATTTTACATTACATTACATTTAGCTGACACTTTTATCCAAAGCGGCTTACAATTATATATATGTCAGAGGTCGCACACCTCTGGAGCAACTAGGGGTTAAGTGTCTTGCTCAGGGACACATTGGTGTCTCACAGTGGATTCGAACCCGGGTCTCTCACAGCACAGGCATGTGTCTTATCCACTGCGCCAACACCACCCCTCTTTTCTTGGTCAACATCTTTTGATGATCCTGGATCAACAGTATTTTCCAAAAATATAGACTAAGCCCAATTCCTACCCCTAACACTAACCTTACTGGTAATTTATTCCTAAAATCAGTGGGAAATGATATCTGATATACAAGGGTGTAGAAGCTCCTAACCCTGATTTTAAGCCTAAAACAGATATTTCCTGAAAAGTTATCTCAATTCTGATTGGTTGATTGGAATGTTGTACCAGAATCAATAAGGATGTTGATCCAGAAACATGTTGTACTTGGTGAAATCATGCTGACTGCTCATATTGATTGGGAACGGGATTAATCTGTGTATCATCTCAACTAACAGGCATTTACACAAACCAATATATATATTAATCTGTTATCTAGCTGTTGTTGACAATGTTCTCCTCTACCTGCAGCACAACCATGATCTCAGTGCTGCTGGCTGATATTAAAACCATTTCATACTACTCTTGTATCTCAAGGATGTTCTTCTATCATCTTGGTGATTTCAAAGTATGCATGGCTCTGACATTAATGGCAATATACCTACTTATTGCGATCAGGCTTCCATTGACATACTACAGCATTGCAACAAATTCAAGAACATTTCTGTTCATTTCTGATTTGGCTCATTACTATCGCTTTAATGGGTGTTTTGACATCTGTGGTAGACAACTTCCCATACTGTCAGCCTGTTCTATGATCAGAGCTGCTTGTGTTAATCCTGAAACCTATTTTTTTCTTGCCTGCAATGATTAATCAGTGGTGGTTCTGTGGGCAGTTTCCCTTTATTATGTGCACGTATACTGTCCTGGCCTATAGTGTGACTAAACTCTCCAACAATGCAAGCACAAAACAAATGATCAACACTTGTTTGAGTCACCTCATTGTATTATTTAGTTATTATGCACCAAAAATGGTCTCCAGATTGTTTACTCAAATAGGAGTTGTGCTGACTTTAACAGAGAGAAATGCATTATTAATTGTTGCTTCTCTTATTCCTCCCTTAATAAACCCCACATTTAACTGCACCAGAACTAAAGAGATCAGAAAATTATTAGCAGAAGCATGTTGCACATAAAAGTTGCACCAAATAATTTGAAGGTTTTATCATAATAGTTTATTGTGTCAATTCTCATAGCTGATTTTAATGATGTGGTTGTTGCATTTATTAGTTGCATTTATTAATGTCATTTATGACACTCTTGCTCATGTTAGAAATTAAACTAATGCATAGATGTTTTTTATTGTGTTGTGTAATGGACAGTATTTATTAATGATGTTAATGTACAACAGTCTTTCTAGAGCTCTCTGTACCTGCCACAGAAAAAAACTGTCAGGCCAATGATAATTATAATAATTAATTCCCCTATGAAGGAAATTAATGAGGTTTTTAATTCTCGATAATGAAATGTGCTGTTTCTTTGTTTTTGAGAAGACGTTTCACTTTATTATACACTAGGGAAGAAAAGATTATTGCTGTATTAATAATAAACAATAAATTAACTATTTTCCTTCAGTCATTTCCCAACAGAGACATTAATGACAATCTATTATTCACTTAGATCATCAGTGTATTAAACCCTTGGCACCACTGTGACCCTGAGCATGCAATGTCACCCAAAAGGGATTTAAAGACTCCTTTTAACAATATTATACTGATAAAACGTATCTCTATCTAACTATATCTATCATTTAGTGCGGTCTCCATATGAGAAACCATTTGAAAACTCATTTCTAACAAAAAGGTACCAATATTGTGACCTAGTTTGGTCTAGAAACCTTGTTAAAAAAAGTTAATATCATGGTAGGACCAAAAGCTAATCACTAAAACATAAGCAAGAAGGGATGTTTTTGAGAATATTTCTAAATGCCTGATTAGTTTTATGAAAACTGCAGCTTATAGTCTAACATTATTTACACTGTCTACATGTTATTTTCTTACTTGACAGACATTGAGGTTTGCGTTTTGACAGAAGGGGTGCTTACAGAGAAACTCATTAAAGGTTTGATGTCAGGGTTTATCCCTGTCACTGTTGTTTGTCTGAAGAGTGTCAACATACTTGCTACATGCCCTTAATTTGCTCTCTGGAGACACTAGACACCCTGAACATTGTACAGATGGGAAACTAAACCTGAGAGAATTACCACTGAGTGATGTAGTAAATAAGTGACAACACTCATTTATGTAGATGATGACACTCAAGAAAAACAAAAGTCAAAACATAATAATGGCCTAAGTCTGGAATCAAAATGTAATTTAACACTGAAGTAGAATTAAGGTAAAAAGAATAGAATGAATATGGTACAGAGAATGGAACTTTTTGGTTGAAAATAAAATGGTTTTGCACCACCCAGGGGGCATTTCACAGGAAAACTGCAGTCACAAAAAAACGTATACATAGTAACATGTTATACATGTTTTTCAAATGCAATCAGACTTTTTATACAATATAAGTATTTTCAAATTAAAAAGTAGATGGCAATTTACAGTGACAAGGTCTAAAAACTATAAACTCCAAAAACAATAATAACTATAGACATTGCTTAAATATACAGTAGGTACATGTATAACAATTAATTAACTTCTGGCTTTTAATTTTCTACTTAATAAACATTATTATTATTACTATCATTATTGTTATCATTATTAAGAAATTCAAGGGATAATTCACCCAAAAAAGCACAATACAATGATAAATAAGACTATTTTTTTATATATATATATGTATGTTTTTGCCACAGGTCATGCATACCTTTATTCACACTGGATATTACAGGTGCAATTTCTCTTTGTTTATTTTTTTTTTTTTTACTTAAGCCAGTTTAGTACTAAAGTATCAGTCAGACAAATGAATTAAAATTAAAAATGGGCCTCGTATGTAGCATAGCAGAGCAAAACAATAAGAACTGATGCTGTAGAAATAACATCAATTTGATGCGTTGACTCGTGAGAATATATTAGGAGTGTTAATAAACAGGACATAAATATTTTTCTGTTTTCCCAACAGTAGCCAGTAATCTATTATTCAATTATATCATGTATTAGAGGCTTGGCACCACTAAGCATCTGAGGCTGAAGGGGGATTATGATTCAATAATATACTACGTATATGATGCTATGAACTACTGAGTTTAGCTTAAAGGGACAATAAGTAACTTTTTAGGTATTTTATTATCTAAAATCAATATTTTTATTCATAAATATGCCCTCAATGGTGTACAAATACCTATGCCAATGTTTAAACTAATCCTCGTAAATGAAGAATTTATTATCTTTATATACATGGGACGGGTAGGTCGACGGAGGCTTCCATGTAGTTCCGCCATCTTGCAAAACTATAATAGCAGAGAGGGACAAAAAGTACTAAGCCAACGGGTTTCCACAACGCGTTTTCGGTCAGAGCCAGAAACGCAGGTGCAGAGCAGTGAGAGGCGCTTGAAACTGCACCGGCAAGTTTAAAAGTCTGGATTGCATTCTTATTATGGACCATACATATGCCGCACCACAGGAGAAGAAAACATCGTCGCAAAAACGAAGTGCTATTAGAAGACTTCCTGTCAAAGCTTTTTGGTACATATCGCCTACCGTAGATGCAACGCGCATTTGAAAAGCGAGGCGCTGGAGAGCAAAATTAGTTTGAATGCAAAATACAATTTCACCACTAGATGGGAGTAATTCCTACTTACAGTCCCTTTAACAGAACACGCACTGGTAAATAGGGTAAATATTGTAAACCATCCCAGTAGATTGATAATAGTACATTAAGATAATTGTTTTGTATAACAAGTTTTTTTTTATGTTTTTTTTTAAATATGCAAATTGGGTATTGTCTTATTAAATATGCAGTCATTATACATTCATTTCCAGAAATCTGCGCAAGATAAAGCCAGGTTCCTACATTTCACTTTGTTGACATTTTGTATATCTTTTCATCACTCCATGAATCAGAAAATGTTTTCAAGATATATTTTTGGAATAAAATGATATAAATTAGGTGAATGATATATGAAAAAATCCCTCTCTAAAAACCTCCAGAATATATACTGCATATATAAAACTGTAAAGTCTGGCATATGTAAGTGTTGCTGAAGTGAAGATATCTCAGTGAATGTGAAAAAAAAACTCATTTTGAGATAACAGACAATAAAGAGACATATTTTATTTGAAATCTAAAGACGTTAAATAAATCACTCATCTGAAAGAATACGTTAAATAAATCACTCATCTGAAAGAATATGATTTCAACAATCTAATAATTTACCAGTGATTTGTCTATATAGTTTCTTAAATGTAAGACTACTTTATCCCATAACCATGAGCTGATATATTAAGGCCAACTTTAGTTTTACTGTTTACAAAATATAATACTATTAAATGCTTAATGTGCATAAATGTTAGTGGAGTCAGCAGATTATAGTCTAAAATAGTTAACAGGTATCTCTATTAATTATTTTCTTATTTGATACAGTTTGATGTTTGTATGTTTTTAAGAGAAGGGTTGCTCACTGAGGGAGACATCAGATGTGATGTCTAGGGTTTCCATGTAACATGCCGTAAACACTGACACTGTTGCTTGTCAGAAGAGTCAACATATTTGCAACATGCCCATAATTTGCTTTCAAGAGACACTAGACAGACCCTGAAGATTATGGACTGATGGGAAACTGAGATTATTTACACTGAGGAATCATAGTAAATCATGAGATAAGAGTCCAATTAATGTATATACTGACACTTATAAACAACAAAAACCCATGAGATCCGATGACAGGCAGAAAAAAACTTGCAATGACACCAACTGTAAGAGAAAAGATTTACTGACATTTAATAATTAACCATATCCTTCTTATTTCATAAGCAGCTTTATAAAACTTGTGATAAAACAATGACATTTTAGTTGGTTTAGTGTCTATTGATAATTCAGCACTCTCAGCACTGTTTAACTGCACTGCAAAGCTACGGTGATTAAAATAATCTAAAATAAAAATAAAATCAAATTCTGGCCAGCCTATATACAGTCCTAATGTCTGAGACAAGAATTGAAAATTATTCTCGTTTTATTTCTGTAATAGTAATATCTTGTCATTTTTACCATTTGGCATGTCATTGTTACGCTTATGGCAGCAGATGAGGCCTGATATGAGGCCTGTTTTTTCCACCTGTATGATTAAGGTGACTTCATGAGCTATGATTGACATCCAGTCCCTAAAGCCACCCTGACCTTGTCATCATCTCGAGAAAAAAATAAGTCCCAACCACACTGTACATAACAGCAAATGCTATATAAGTGATAAGTAATAATGTATTTTTCTTAATTTAGAGCACAGTCAACATAACAGGTGCAAATTCCCTGCCTTAATGTTGAATGTCTTGCTGTTTAATAATAATGAATTTAATTACATACTGTACATTTAATTTAATTTTATGGCGTTTTACTTTCTTTAAAGAGTCTTTAAAGCTCTCCATGTCTTTAGAAAATACGGAGTTATCTGTTTTTTGTAATACCACATTTTTACAATGAATTTTAAAATGTCATTTAATATTAAATTTGACATTTTAAGTGTAATATTATGATAATGTAATATTCATGTATTTGTAACATTTATTCAGATTATATAAATATTAATATTAGACCATTTCAATCACTTGTGTCCTCTCTGCAGATCTGGCAAAATGTTACCGAAGAACTGGACAACTATCACTGAGTTTATCATTGTGGGCTTCCCTGGACTCCATCCAGACTATTACGGCCTGGTCTCGGCCATTTTTTTTGTCGTCTACATGACCACAGTGGCTGGTAACACTGTTTTCCTGGTCCTGTTTATCACTTCGGAGAGACTCAGGAAGCCTATGTACATCATCCTTGCAAACCTGGCAATGTCTGACATGTGTTTTTCCACTGTTGCCTTACCTAAAATCATAGCCAGGTACTGGTTTAATGCTGGAGCAACCCCTTTCCATGCTTGCTTCTTCCAAATGGAGCTAATTCACTATTTTGGGACATTAAACTCTCTGATAATGATGATCATGGCCCTCGATCGCTATGTGGCTATTTGTTATTCTCTGAGATACCAGACTGTTATGACTAACCGCATCACGTACATCCTAAATGCAACAGTGTGGGTAACTGCCTTCATCGCTCCCACAATAGCCACCCTGCACACTCAACAGCTTCCTTACTGTGGCCCTAAACTGATTGTTCAATGCTACTGCGACCACATCTCTATTACCAGCCTGGCCTGTGCTGAAAACAGCAAGCAGATATTGGTGGCCTTGTGCGTGGCCCTGCTTGTGCTCCTTCTCCCTCTGGCCTTCATCATTTACTCTTACTGTCACATCATAGGGTCTGTAATGAGGCTGTCGAGCTCTCAGAGTCGCTGGAAAAGTTTCGCCACCTGCAGTACACAGTTGTGCATCATCGCTCTGTTTTATGTGCCTCGCTGTGCCGTGTATATAGCCAGTTTCCTGCAAATCCAAATCAGCAGAGATTTCAGGATACTTCTTATATTGCTTTACAGCCTCATTCCACCACTGATAAACCCCTTCATCTATTGTTTACGTACTCAGGAGATCAGGATAATTGTGAGCCAGTGGGTGAGCAGGCAAAAGACCTTTAGAGAGATGTCCAGAATTAATGTGATCACTCTATAAAAAAAAAATTTCACAGGAGTTTTAATAGGATCAACCATACAATGATTTACTGTACGTGAAGCAACTGAATAAATTCTTGTGATTTGTAACTGTTTTTTAATGTTTTCTTTAAATATGTATTGTGAAGTATTCCAGTGAAATCTGGTGGTTCCAATCAAAGTCCTTTATTCTATAGTCTTTGTTCCAAGAAAAGATGACCAAAACATCTGTTTTGTTATGAACAACAGCATCTATAATATTAGCTCCTTTTGTATGTACAGCATGTAAAACAAATCATGTTAACACAAGTTACTGTTAAAGTAAAAAAAAAAAATATATATATATATAGGCCTAAATTAAAAATGTATGTATCTGAAGTACATAGAAATATGTCCACCCATTTGAATTACAGGTTTTTAACATAATCTAATAGACTTAACGTGATGTATATTTTTCAGTCATACATAAATGAAACAGGTGAGAATCAGGTAAGATTCTCAACAACAACAAAAAAAATCATGGCATAATGTATTATTAATTATTTGAATCTATTTTATTGAAACAAAACTATTTTCAAAATGCATTTATTGCACAAATCCTTTAAAATCATCAGAAATTCATTAATTGTGAAAACAATTGAATTTATACTATTAAAATGTATGAACATGGTTAAAATATGGCTACTGTAGCTGTGAAACATAGATTAAATGACAGGAACAAACTGGATTTATTCATGATAAATGTATAAACCTGGTTTCTGTATATAAAGTCATATGCATTTTAATAATTTTATTAGTTTAAATTAAGACTGTGTAATCCATATGGATAGAAATTTCATGTGCCATTCAAATACATAATTAAATTTAGGCCTAAATGTTTTTGAGTGCAGAAGTGCCATAATATATTGCATTACAATGAAAACAGCTGCTGTCTGTGGATACTTGTCTGAGACTTAAAATGAATGACAATTAAACTAAATTAATAAACCTATGACTCTCTTGATTGCCCTGTAACTTTTTATTAGGGAAGACATGAGGGATATATATATATATATATATATATATATATATATATATATATATATATATATATATATATATATATATATATATATATATATTATACCCCCTGATCATTTTAATTAATATTTCAATAATTAAACAATAAATTATTAGCAAAGAAAATATTTAATATTTATATTTAAATATATTTATTTAATATTTGTATTAAAAATTTCATTAATCTGATTTTCCCTCTCTTTTTGCACCCCCTGCTGGTGACCTTTGCAGATGCTGATGAAATTAGTTAAATAATAAAGAAATAAATAAATACATTTTTAACAAATAAAATCTTTTTTTATTATTATTATTATACATTTTAGGGAAAAACAAATAATTATGTTCGCTTGTTTGTTTGTTTTTTTATTAATTTATGTTCGTTTCCCATTTTTCCCATGCAAACAAGCACACAGGGCACCTCAACCAACAACAACCAAAGGTCATCTCAGTTTCATGACACCAAATGATTCACAACATGACGCCCTATGACGTGTTGAGCCATACAGGATTTAACACTGATCCTACAGCTATACATTTAATGAAACTACAAGCAAAACATTGGCATCACCACTGATCACGAGTCAATATTTTGAGATATATATAATAGAGAGCTCAACGCGCTGCAACTTAAGAAAACACATGCAAATTGAAAAAAACACCAGCAAAAAAAAAAAAAACATAATTAGTTTGACAACACAAGTGTTGCATATCCTCACAACATAAGCAAATTAAGAAACTTCTGCAAATCTTCACAACACATGCAAATTAAGAAACGCGCTGCAAATCCTCACAACAAATGCAAATTAAGAAACAATGAAGCATTGCAAATTTATTTTCATTAACCTTAAATTATATTTAGTGGAGGATATTAAATTAAGTTAGCCGACCAATATAGTAACGTTTCAGAGTTAATCGTGTAATTATTCAGCTTATTTAGGCTAATAATATCCAAAAGACAAAGGAATCATGCATCAATGTTAGAAAAAAAAACTCACTTTCAGTTCACCAACAACTCCACTGACCAGTAGCCACTGCACAATAAGCAAATCCCAGCCAGGTCTGACACTTTTTTGGGTCCCCTTGAAACATTTCTGTTGTGGTCAGTGCTATTTGCAGCGCGTTAATTTGCATGTGTTGTGAGGATTTGCAATACTTATGTTGTCAATCTGATGAAGATGTTTTCTCCATTTGCTGGTGTTTTTTCAATTTGCATGTGATTTCTTAAGTTGCAGCGCATTGAGCTCTCTCGGCCACCATACTTGAAGCGTGTTTGGCTTCCCATAGAAACATTTGGCGGCAGCGGCTTTGTTTGAAGGCCTTGTTCGTCAGGTTCCCATGGTTTCCGTCAAAACAGTTTCTCACTACAGGACGCTTGGCGGCTCAAAAAGCTGAATCCTCGAGTCCTATTCATTTTTGTGAACGTTACGTGTGTAACGTTTTTTCAGACATATTTCAACAAATACAATACATAATAATAACAGCAGTCTATTGAATATATTATATATATATATATATATATATATATATATATATATATATATATATATATATATATATATGTATATATATATATATATATATATATATATATTTATTTATTTATAATGCAAGTTTATTCTTATGTTATTCTATTTGAGAGTGGAGAGATTCTAGTAAAAAAGAGATTTGACAGCATTTAGGATGTGTCATTTTACCCACGAGATGGCGCAAAAAGCTCACAATACGACTCATTGAGGCACATTCATGCATTAAAGGAGATAATTGCTGTCTGAATTTATTCTTTTAGAAATAAACAAAAAGAGAACACCAACCATTGATGATTCATAGTAAGCTCCTGACATGCAGTGACTTTTATAAATATATATATATATTAGATCTAAAATTACACAAGATGATTTGATTTAGAATTATGCTGGAGGGGGAAAAAGCTCATATGTTTCTGTGTTCTGCAAATACATTTTATACCTAACACTGAAGAGGAACCAAGCCAAACTTAATTCCACTTTTACGACAGCAAATGATTCAAAAGATGACCCCCTATGACGTGTCGAGCCACACAGGCATTAACACTGACTCCACAGCTATAAAATAATCAAACATTGACATCAGCACTGATCACTGAGAGCCGTGACACAGTAAGCCAGGAATATACTCTAAGCAGATGTCACATAATTTAACAGAGGAATAATTAAGGTATTCGCTGAAATACAAGTCACAATTTCATTAAAAAACACATTTTATTTCATTGGGTGATTGTTGTATAATTTATTCATGTTAATATTTTATGAAATGTATAGTTTTAATATTTTCTTTTATTATTTACATGATTTATATACAGCTTTTTAATGTATAATTTAATTTTCAATTCAAGTATATATTTCAATATCTTTGGGCAATTCAAATCTGTCAAAGCCCTTTTTATCATTGTGAGTAGTATTTCATGTTAGTGTAACATACAGATCCATTTTTAGTATGTTACAGGCAAATGAAACCACAGCTTCTGTTGTAACAGAGTTTTTCATCGTGGGTTTCCCTGGACTCCAGCCCAAATACTACAGCCTGATGGCAGCGTTTTTGCTCTGCATCTACATCGCTGTGATCACTGGAAACTCCCTCATTGTGCTCCTGTTTGTGATTGAGCGCAGCCTCCAAAAGCCCATGTATATTATCATGCTGAGCTTGTCTTTGTCTGATATTGGTTTTTGCACAGTCGCTCTGCCAAAAGTTATATCTCGCTATTGGTTTAATGACGGTTATATTGGCTTCTACGTTTGTCTGTTTCAAAGGCAGCTGATTCACTATTTTGGTACCCTGAACTCTCTAATTATGATGATCATGGCAATTGATCGGTACTTGGCGATCTGTTTCCCACTAAGATACCTTGCTTTAATGACTAACCGCACTATGAGGCTTCTAATAGGGTTTTCCTGGGTTACTGCAATGATTGCTCCAACCATTAGCTTAATGCAGACAGTGAAACTCCCATTCTGTGGGCCAAACATGATCACTCATTGTTTCTGTGATTCTCTATCTATGAACCAACTGGCCTGTGCTGATGCCACCCTCACAAATCTCATTTCATATGCTGTGGCAATGTTTGTGCTTCTCGTGCCATTGTCTTTCATCATCTTTTCTTATTTAAGTATCCTGGTGTCTGTACTTCGAATTGCAAACACACAGGGCCGAATGAAAGCCTTTTCTACCTGTGCAACACAGCTGACTATCATTGTCATCTATTATGTGCCCCGTTTTGTGGTTTACACCACTTCTAACATCCCAAACGCTCAGATGAACAGCAGTCAGAAGATCGCCCTGGTCATGTTCTACAGTCTGCTTCCACCTGTAGTGAACCCCTTCATCTACTTCATCAGGATCAAAGAAATCAGACAGTTCTTTATCAAATGGTGTGTCCACAGAAACAGGATTATCAGTATGTCGTTAACTATTTCTAAATGAGGTGATCTGACTTTTAGATGTTATTATCACGTGAAACTGGAAGGTTATTTTTATGCAGTTATGTGCTGTTGTTGTGAATTTACAATATTTGTTATTATAATAGTCATTTTTCTAATTTGCATTATAATAATATGTATTATAAAAAATATGGAAGGCCATTTATTACTCACTAAACGGATCAATAGGCAACATTTAAACATATAATTATACACACACATATATATATATATATATCAATCATGTCCAACATGTTTTCAAATGAAAGGAATTAATCAATATTGTTATTATTTTGGTGACATGGGCAGCGAGTGTAAATTTTCCCGTATGCACTAGGACTCCAGGACTTTATTATTATTATTATTATTATTATTATTATTAGTGTTTCAAATGTGACGAAAACTTGTTTTCGACTAGGTGTTGGTACTTGGCGGCTGAACAAGTCAAATCTTCATTATATTTTCCTATCTTATATCACTTTATGCTCAAAATTAAAATGAACAATATCATCATTAATAAAAACTAATAAATACATGTAAAACAATAAAACTTTTTAGTGATTAGGAGTTGTGTAAATATGATTTTAGCCACAAGGTGGCGCAAATAGATCACAATAAGAGATATTTAACGCTCATGACAAGTTTTTGGAAAGACCTTGTTGAAAAGAATCCAACATTGGTGACTAGTAGTAAAATACCTTTTGGTAAACAATTTAGGAATAAATACACTATTAAATTACTTTTTAAATAAGTCTCTTATGTTCATCTTTGCTGAATTTCTGTAAAAGTTTTTACATTTATACTGTGAAATATATGAAATATACATAATACACATTACTTAAGTGTGTTTTCTCAAGTATTATATAAAGCAAATAAAATACAATAATGCTAAAAAAATGTTTTTTAATTTAGATTACAACACTCAAACTCACTATAAACAATCTGAAGGTGAACACAGCAAGCAACAAGTATTTCACTTCAATATTCTGGATTCTTTATTCAGTTTGTAGATGTATTTCCATTTGTAGTTTAGAGAATGCGAAGCATTAGTTTATTTAATCATAGCCAGGTACTGGTTTAATGCTGGAGCAACCCCTTTCCATGCTTGCTTCTTCCAAATGGAGCTAATTCACTATTTTGGGACATTAAACTCTCTGATAATGATGATCATGGCCCTCGATCGCTATGTGGCTATTTGTTATTCTCTGAGATACCAGACTGTTATGACTAACCGCATCACGTACATCCTAAATGCAACAGTGTGGGTAACTGCCTTCATCGCTCCCACAATAGCCACCCTGCACACTCAACAGCTTCCTTACTGTGGCCCTAAACTGATTGTTCAATGCTACTGCGACCACATCTCTATTACCAGCCTGGCCTGTGCTGAAAACAGCAAGCAGATATTGGTGGCCTTGTGCGTGGCCCTGCTTGTGCTCCTTCTCCCTCTGGCCTTCATCATTTACTCTTACTGTCACATCATAGGGTCTGTAATGAGGCTGTCGAGCTCTCAGAGTCGCTGGAAAAGTTTCGCCACCTGCAGTACACAGTTGTGCATCATCGCTCTGTTTTATGTGCCTCGCTGTGCCGTGTATATAGCCAGTTTCCTGCAAATCCAAATCAGCAGAGATTTCAGGATACTTCTTATATTGCTTTACAGCCTCATTCCACCACTGATAAACCCCTTCATCTATTGTTTACGTACTCAGGAGATCAGGATAATTGTGAGCCAGTGGGTGAGCAGGCAAAAGACCTTTAGAGAGATGTCCAGAATTAATGTGATCACTCTATAAAAAAAAAATTTCACAGGAGTTTTAATAGGATCAACCATACAATGATTTACTGTACGTGAAGCAACTGAATAAATTCTTGTGATTTGTAACTGTTTTTTAATGTTTTCTTTAAATATGTATTGTGAAGTATTCCAGTGAAATCTGGTGGTTCCAATCAAAGTCCTTTATTCTATAGTCTTTGTTCCAAGAAAAGATGACCAAAACATCTGTTTTGTTATGAACAACAGCATCTATAATATTAGCTCCTTTTGTATGTACAGCATGTAAAACAAATCATGTTAACACAAGTTACTGTTAAAGTAAAAAAAAAAAATATATATATATATAGGCCTAAATTAAAAATGTATGTATCTGAAGTACATAGAAATATGTCCACCCATTTGAATTACAGGTTTTTAACATAATCTAATAGACTTAACGTGATGTATATTTTTCAGTCATACATAAATGAAACAGGTGAGAATCAGGTAAGATTCTCAACAACAACAAAAAAAATCATGGCATAATGTATTATTAATTATTTGAATCTATTTTATTGAAACAAAACTATTTTCAAAATGCATTTATTGCACAAATCCTTTAAAATCATCAGAAATTCATTAATTGTGAAAACAATTGAATTTATACTATTAAAATGTATGAACATGGTTAAAATATGGCTACTGTAGCTGTGAAACATAGATTAAATGACAGGAACAAACTGGATTTATTCATGATAAATGTATAAACCTGGTTTCTGTATATAAAGTCATATGCATTTTAATAATTTTATTAGTTTAAATTAAGACTGTGTAATCCATATGGATAGAAATTTCATGTGCCATTCAAATACATAATTAAATTTAGGCCTAAATGTTTTTGAGTGCAGAAGTGCCATAATATATTGCATTACAATGAAAACAGCTGCTGTCTGTGGATACTTGTCTGAGACTTAAAATGAATGACAATTAAACTAAATTAATAAACCTATGACTCTCTTGATTGCCCTGTAACTTTTTATTAGGGAAGACATGAGGGATATATATATATATATATATATATATATATATATATATATATATATATATATATATATATATATATATTATACCCCCTGATCATTTTAATTAATATTTCAATAATTAAACAATAAATTATTAGCAAAGAAAATATTTAATATTTATATTTAAATATATTTATTTAATATTTGTATTAAAAATTTCATTAATCTGATTTTCCCTCTCTTTTTGCACCCCCTGCTGGTGACCTTTGCAGATGCTGATGAAATTAGTTAAATAATAAAGAAATAAATAAATACATTTTTAACAAATAAAATCTTTTTTTATTATTATTATTATACATTTTAGGGAAAAACAAATAATTATGTTCGCTTGTTTGTTTGTTTTTTTATTAATTTATGTTCGTTTCCCATTTTTCCCATGCAAACAAGCACACAGGGCACCTCAACCAACAACAACCAAAGGTCATCTCAGTTTCATGACACCAAATGATTCACAACATGACGCCCTATGACGTGTTGAGCCATACAGGATTTAACACTGATCCTACAGCTATACATTTAATGAAACTACAAGCAAAACATTGGCATCACCACTGATCACGAGTCAATATTTTGAGATATATATAATAGAGAGCTCAACGCGCTGCAACTTAAGAAAACACATGCAAATTGAAAAAAACACCAGCAAAAAAAAAAAAAACATAATTAGTTTGACAACACAAGTGTTGCATATCCTCACAACATAAGCAAATTAAGAAACTTCTGCAAATCTTCACAACACATGCAAATTAAGAAACGCGCTGCAAATCCTCACAACAAATGCAAATTAAGAAACAATGAAGCATTGCAAATTTATTTTCATTAACCTTAAATTATATTTAGTGGAGGATATTAAATTAAGTTAGCCGACCAATATAGTAACGTTTCAGAGTTAATCGTGTAATTATTCAGCTTATTTAGGCTAATAATATCCAAAAGACAAAGGAATCATGCATCAATGTTAGAAAAAAAAACTCACTTTCAGTTCACCAACAACTCCACTGACCAGTAGCCACTGCACAATAAGCAAATCCCAGCCAGGTCTGACACTTTTTTGGGTCCCCTTGAAACATTTCTGTTGTGGTCAGTGCTATTTGCAGCGCGTTAATTTGCATGTGTTGTGAGGATTTGCAATACTTATGTTGTCAATCTGATGAAGATGTTTTCTCCATTTGCTGGTGTTTTTTCAATTTGCATGTGATTTCTTAAGTTGCAGCGCATTGAGCTCTCTCGGCCACCATACTTGAAGCGTGTTTGGCTTCCCATAGAAACATTTGGCGGCAGCGGCTTTGTTTGAAGGCCTTGTTCGTCAGGTTCCCATGGTTTCCGTCAAAACAGTTTCTCACTACAGGACGCTTGGCGGCTCAAAAAGCTGAATCCTCGAGTCCTATTCATTTTTGTGAACGTTACGTGTGTAACGTTTTTTCAGACATATTTCAACAAATACAATACATAATAATAACAGCAGTCTATTGAATATATTATATATATATATATATATAGTAAAAAAGAGATTTGACAGCATTTAGGATGTGTCATTTTACCCACGAGATGGCGCAAAAAGCTCACAATACGACTCATTGAGGCACATTCATGCATTAAAGGAGATAATTGCTGTCTGAATTTATTCTTTTAGAAATAAACAAAAAGAGAACACCAACCATTGATGATTCATAGTAAGCTCCTGACATGCAGTGACTTTTATAAATATATATATATATTAGATCTAAAATTACACAAGATGATTTGATTTAGAATTATGCTGGAGGGGGAAAAAGCTCATATGTTTCTGTGTTCTGCAAATACATTTTATACCTAACACTGAAGAGGAACCAAGCCAAACTTAATTCCACTTTTACGACAGCAAATGATTCAAAAGATGACCCCCTATGACGTGTCGAGCCACACAGGCATTAACACTGACTCCACAGCTATAAAATAATCAAACATTGACATCAGCACTGATCACTGAGAGCCGTGACACAGTAAGCCAGGAATATACTCTAAGCAGATGTCACATAATTTAACAGAGGAATAATTAAGGTATTCGCTGAAATACAAGTCACAATTTCATTAAAAAACACATTTTATTTCATTGGGTGATTGTTGTATAATTTATTCATGTTAATATTTTATGAAATGTATAGTTTTAATATTTTCTTTTATTATTTACATGATTTATATACAGCTTTTTAATGTATAATTTAATTTTCAATTCAAGTATATATTTCAATATCTTTGGGCAATTCAAATCTGTCAAAGCCCTTTTTATCATTGTGAGTAGTATTTCATGTTAGTGTAACATACAGATCCATTTTTAGTATGTTACAGGCAAATGAAACCACAGCTTCTGTTGTAACAGAGTTTTTCATCGTGGGTTTCCCTGGACTCCAGCCCAAATACTACAGCCTGATGGCAGCGTTTTTGCTCTGCATCTACATCGCTGTGATCACTGGAAACTCCCTCATTGTGCTCCTGTTTGTGATTGAGCGCAGCCTCCAAAAGCCCATGTATATTATCATGCTGAGCTTGTCTTTGTCTGATATTGGTTTTTGCACAGTCGCTCTGCCAAAAGTTATATCTCGCTATTGGTTTAATGACGGTTATATTGGCTTCTACGTTTGTCTGTTTCAAAGGCAGCTGATTCACTATTTTGGTACCCTGAACTCTCTAATTATGATGATCATGGCAATTGATCGGTACTTGGCGATCTGTTTCCCACTAAGATACCTTGCTTTAATGACTAACCGCACTATGAGGCTTCTAATAGGGTTTTCCTGGGTTACTGCAATGATTGCTCCAACCATTAGCTTAATGCAGACAGTGAAACTCCCATTCTGTGGGCCAAACATGATCACTCATTGTTTCTGTGATTCTCTATCTATGAACCAACTGGCCTGTGCTGATGCCACCCTCACAAATCTCATTTCATATGCTGTGGCAATGTTTGTGCTTCTCGTGCCATTGTCTTTCATCATCTTTTCTTATTTAAGTATCCTGGTGTCTGTACTTCGAATTGCAAACACACAGGGCCGAATGAAAGCCTTTTCTACCTGTGCAACACAGCTGACTATCATTGTCATCTATTATGTGCCCCGTTTTGTGGTTTACACCACTTCTAACATCCCAAACGCTCAGATGAACAGCAGTCAGAAGATCGCCCTGGTCATGTTCTACAGTCTGCTTCCACCTGTAGTGAACCCCTTCATCTACTTCATCAGGATCAAAGAAATCAGACAGTTCTTTATCAAATGGTGTGTCCACAGAAACAGGATTATCAGTATGTCGTTAACTATTTCTAAATGAGGTGATCTGACTTTTAGATGTTATTATCACGTGAAACTGGAAGGTTATTTTTATGCAGTTATGTGCTGTTGTTGTGAATTTACAATATTTGTTATTATAATAGTCATTTTTCTAATTTGCATTATAATAATATGTATTATAAAAAATATGGAAGGCCATTTATTACTCACTAAACGGATCAATAGGCAACATTTAAACATATAATTATACACACACATATATATATATATATATCAATCATGTCCAACATGTTTTCAAATGAAAGGAATTAATCAATATTGTTATTATTTTGGTGACATGGGCAGCGAGTGTAAATTTTCCCGTATGCACTAGGACTCCAGGACTTTATTATTATTATTATTATTATTATTATTATTAGTGTTTCAAATGTGACGAAAACTTGTTTTCGACTAGGTGTTGGTACTTGGCGGCTGAACAAGTCAAATCTTCATTATATTTTCCTATCTTATATCACTTTATGCTCAAAATTAAAATGAACAATATCATCATTAATAAAAACTAATAAATACATGTAAAACAATAAAACTTTTTAGTGATTAGGAGTTGTGTAAATATGATTTTAGCCACAAGGTGGCGCAAATAGATCACAATAAGAGATATTTAACGCTCATGACAAGTTTTTGGAAAGACCTTGTTGAAAAGAATCCAACATTGGTGACTAGTAGTAAAATACCTTTTGGTAAACAATTTAGGAATAAATACACTATTAAATTACTTTTTAAATAAGTCTCTTATGTTCATCTTTGCTGAATTTCTGTAAAAGTTTTTACATTTATACTGTGAAATATATGAAATATACATAATACACATTACTTAAGTGTGTTTTCTCAAGTATTATATAAAGCAAATAAAATACAATAATGCTAAAAAAATGTTTTTTAATTTAGATTACAACACTCAAACTCACTATAAACAATCTGAAGGTGAACACAGCAAGCAACAAGTATTTCACTTCAATATTCTGGATTCTTTATTCAGTTTGTAGATGTATTTCCATTTGTAGTTTAGAGAATGCGAAGCATTAGTTTATTTAATCATAGCCAGGTACTGGTTTAATGCTGGAGCAACCCCTTTCCATGCTTGCTTCTTCCAAATGGAGCTAATTCACTATTTTGGGACATTAAACTCTCTGATAATGATGATCATGGCCCTCGATCGCTATGTGGCTATTTGTTATTCTCTGAGATACCAGACTGTTATGACTAACCGCATCACGTACATCCTAAATGCAACAGTGTGGGTAACTGCCTTCATCGCTCCCACAATAGCCACCCTGCACACTCAACAGCTTCCTTACTGTGGCCCTAAACTGATTGTTCAATGCTACTGCGACCACATCTCTATTACCAGCCTGGCCTGTGCTGAAAACAGCAAGCAGATATTGGTGGCCTTGTGCGTGGCCCTGCTTGTGCTCCTTCTCCCTCTGGCCTTCATCATTTACTCTTACTGTCACATCATAGGGTCTGTAATGAGGCTGTCGAGCTCTCAGAGTCGCTGGAAAAGTTTCGCCACCTGCAGTACACAGTTGTGCATCATCGCTCTGTTTTATGTGCCTCGCTGTGCCGTGTATATAGCCAGTTTCCTGCAAATCCAAATCAGCAGAGATTTCAGGATACTTCTTATATTGCTTTACAGCCTCATTCCACCACTGATAAACCCCTTCATCTATTGTTTACGTACTCAGGAGATCAGGATAATTGTGAGCCAGTGGGTGAGCAGGCAAAAGACCTTTAGAGAGATGTCCAGAATTAATGTGATCACTCTATAAAAAAAAAATTTCACAGGAGTTTTAATAGGATCAACCATACAATGATTTACTGTACGTGAAGCAACTGAATAAATTCTTGTGATTTGTAACTGTTTTTTAATGTTTTCTTTAAATATGTATTGTGAAGTATTCCAGTGAAATCTGGTGGTTCCAATCAAAGTCCTTTATTCTATAGTCTTTGTTCCAAGAAAAGATGACCAAAACATCTGTTTTGTTATGAACAACAGCATCTATAATATTAGCTCCTTTTGTATGTACAGCATGTAAAACAAATCATGTTAACACAAGTTACTGTTAAAGTAAAAAAAAAAAATATATATATATATAGGCCTAAATTAAAAATGTATGTATCTGAAGTACATAGAAATATGTCCACCCATTTGAATTACAGGTTTTTAACATAATCTAATAGACTTAACGTGATGTATATTTTTCAGTCATACATAAATGAAACAGGTGAGAATCAGGTAAGATTCTCAACAACAACAAAAAAAATCATGGCATAATGTATTATTAATTATTTGAATCTATTTTATTGAAACAAAACTATTTTCAAAATGCATTTATTGCACAAATCCTTTAAAATCATCAGAAATTCATTAATTGTGAAAACAATTGAATTTATACTATTAAAATGTATGAACATGGTTAAAATATGGCTACTGTAGCTGTGAAACATAGATTAAATGACAGGAACAAACTGGATTTATTCATGATAAATGTATAAACCTGGTTTCTGTATATAAAGTCATATGCATTTTAATAATTTTATTAGTTTAAATTAAGACTGTGTAATCCATATGGATAGAAATTTCATGTGCCATTCAAATACATAATTAAATTTAGGCCTAAATGTTTTTGAGTGCAGAAGTGCCATAATATATTGCATTACAATGAAAACAGCTGCTGTCTGTGGATACTTGTCTGAGACTTAAAATGAATGACAATTAAACTAAATTAATAAACCTATGACTCTCTTGATTGCCCTGTAACTTTTTATTAGGGAAGACATGAGGGATATATATATATATATATATATATATATATATATATATATATATATATATATATATATATATTATACCCCCTGATCATTTTAATTAATATTTCAATAATTAAACAATAAATTATTAGCAAAGAAAATATTTAATATTTATATTTAAATATATTTATTTAATATTTGTATTAAAAATTTCATTAATCTGATTTTCCCTCTCTTTTTGCACCCCCTGCTGGTGACCTTTGCAGATGCTGATGAAATTAGTTAAATAATAAAGAAATAAATAAATACATTTTTAACAAATAAAATCTTTTTTTATTATTATTATTATACATTTTAGGGAAAAACAAATAATTATGTTCGCTTGTTTGTTTGTTTTTTTATTAATTTATGTTCGTTTCCCATTTTTCCCATGCAAACAAGCACACAGGGCACCTCAACCAACAACAACCAAAGGTCATCTCAGTTTCATGACACCAAATGATTCACAACATGACGCCCTATGACGTGTTGAGCCATACAGGATTTAACACTGATCCTACAGCTATACATTTAATGAAACTACAAGCAAAACATTGGCATCACCACTGATCACGAGTCAATATTTTGAGATATATATAATAGAGAGCTCAACGCGCTGCAACTTAAGAAAACACATGCAAATTGAAAAAAACACCAGCAAAAAAAAAAAAACATAATTAGTTTGACAACACAAGTGTTGCATATCCTCACAACATAAGCAAATTAAGAAACTTCTGCAAATCTTCACAACACATGCAAATTAAGAAACGCGCTGCAAATCCTCACAACAAATGCAAATTAAGAAACAATGAAGCATTGCAAATTTATTTTCATTAACCTTAAATTATATTTAGTGGAGGATATTAAATTAAGTTAGCCGACCAATATAGTAACGTTTCAGAGTTAATCGTGTAATTATTCAGCTTATTTAGGCTAATAATATCCAAAAGACAAAGGAATCATGCATCAATGTTAGAAAAAAAAACTCACTTTCAGTTCACCAACAACTCCACTGACCAGTAGCCACTGCACAATAAGCAAATCCCAGCCAGGTCTGACACTTTTTTGGGTCCCCTTGAAACATTTCTGTTGTGGTCAGTGCTATTTGCAGCGCGTTAATTTGCATGTGTTGTGAGGATTTGCAATACTTATGTTGTCAATCTGATGAAGATGTTTTCTCCATTTGCTGGTGTTTTTTCAATTTGCATGTGATTTCTTAAGTTGCAGCGCATTGAGCTCTCTCGGCCACCATACTTGAAGCGTGTTTGGCTTCCCATAGAAACATTTGGCGGCAGCGGCTTTGTTTGAAGGCCTTGTTCGTCAGGTTCCCATGGTTTCCGTCAAAACAGTTTCTCACTACAGGACGCTTGGCGGCTCAAAAAGCTGAATCCTCGAGTCCTATTCATTTTTGTGAACGTTACGTGTGTAACGTTTTTTCAGACATATTTCAACAAATACAATACATAATAATAACAGCAGTCTATTGAATATATTATATATATATATATATATATATATATATATATATATATATATATATATATATATATATATATATATATATATATATATATATATATATATATATATATATATATATATGTATATATATATATATATATATATATATATATATATATATATATATTTATTTATTTATAATGCAAGTTTATTCTTATGTTATTCTATTTGAGAGTGGAGAGATTCTAGTAAAAAAGAGATTTGACAGCATTTAGGATGTGTCATTTTACCCACGAGATGGCGCAAAAAGCTCACAATACGACTCATTGAGGCACATTCATGCATTAAAGGAGATAATTGCTGTCTGAATTTATTCTTTTAGAAATAAACAAAAAGAGAACACCAACCATTGATGATTCATAGTAAGCTCCTGACATGCAGTGACTTTTATAAATATATATATATATTAGATCTAAAATTACACAAGATGATTTGATTTAGAATTATGCTGGAGGGGGAAAAAGCTCATATGTTTCTGTGTTCTGCAAATACATTTTATACCTAACACTGAAGAGGAACCAAGCCAAACTTAATTCCACTTTTACGACAGCAAATGATTCAAAAGATGACCCCCTATGACGTGTCGAGCCACACAGGCATTAACACTGACTCCACAGCTATAAAATAATCAAACATTGACATCAGCACTGATCACTGAGAGCCGTGACACAGTAAGCCAGGAATATACTCTAAGCAGATGTCACATAATTTAACAGAGGAATAATTAAGGTATTCGCTGAAATACAAGTCACAATTTCATTAAAAAACACATTTTATTTCATTGGGTGATTGTTGTATAATTTATTCATGTTAATATTTTATGAAATGTATAGTTTTAATATTTTCTTTTATTATTTACATGATTTATATACAGCTTTTTAATGTATAATTTAATTTTCAATTCAAGTATATATTTCAATATCTTTGGGCAATTCAAATCTGTCAAAGCCCTTTTTATCATTGTGAGTAGTATTTCATGTTAGTGTAACATACAGATCCATTTTTAGTATGTTACAGGCAAATGAAACCACAGCTTCTGTTGTAACAGAGTTTTTCATCGTGGGTTTCCCTGGACTCCAGCCCAAATACTACAGCCTGATGGCAGCGTTTTTGCTCTGCATCTACATCGCTGTGATCACTGGAAACTCCCTCATTGTGCTCCTGTTTGTGATTGAGCGCAGCCTCCAAAAGCCCATGTATATTATCATGCTGAGCTTGTCTTTGTCTGATATTGGTTTTTGCACAGTCGCTCTGCCAAAAGTTATATCTCGCTATTGGTTTAATGACGGTTATATTGGCTTCTACGTTTGTCTGTTTCAAAGGCAGCTGATTCACTATTTTGGTACCCTGAACTCTCTAATTATGATGATCATGGCAATTGATCGGTACTTGGCGATCTGTTTCCCACTAAGATACCTTGCTTTAATGACTAACCGCACTATGAGGCTTCTAATAGGGTTTTCCTGGGTTACTGCAATGATTGCTCCAACCATTAGCTTAATGCAGACAGTGAAACTCCCATTCTGTGGGCCAAACATGATCACTCATTGTTTCTGTGATTCTCTATCTATGAACCAACTGGCCTGTGCTGATGCCACCCTCACAAATCTCATTTCATATGCTGTGGCAATGTTTGTGCTTCTCGTGCCATTGTCTTTCATCATCTTTTCTTATTTAAGTATCCTGGTGTCTGTACTTCGAATTGCAAACACACAGGGCCGAATGAAAGCCTTTTCTACCTGTGCAACACAGCTGACTATCATTGTCATCTATTATGTGCCCCGTTTTGTGGTTTACACCACTTCTAACATCCCAAACGCTCAGATGAACAGCAGTCAGAAGATCGCCCTGGTCATGTTCTACAGTCTGCTTCCACCTGTAGTGAACCCCTTCATCTACTTCATCAGGATCAAAGAAATCAGACAGTTCTTTATCAAATGGTGTGTCCACAGAAACAGGATTATCAGTATGTCGTTAACTATTTCTAAATGAGGTGATCTGACTTTTAGATGTTATTATCACGTGAAACTGGAAGGTTATTTTTATGCAGTTATGTGCTGTTGTTGTGAATTTACAATATTTGTTATTATAATAGTCATTTTTCTAATTTGCATTATAATAATATGTATTATAAAAAATATGGAAGGCCATTTATTACTCACTAAACGGATCAATAGGCAACATTTAAACATATAATTATACACACACATATATATATATATATATATATATATCAATCATGTCCAACATGTTTTCAAATGAAAGGAATTAATCAATATTGTTATTATTTTGGTGACATGGGCAGCGAGTGTAAATTTTCCCGTATGCACTAGGACTCCAGGACTTTATTATTATTATTATTATTATTATTATTAGTGTTTCAAATGTGACGAAAACTTGTTTTCGACTAGGTGTTGGTACTTGGCGGCTGAACAAGTCAAATCTTCATTATATTTTCCTATCTTATATCACTTTATGCTCAAAATTAAAATGAACAATATCATCATTAATAAAAACTAATAAATACATGTAAAACAATAAAACTTTTTAGTGATTAGGAGTTGTGTAAATATGATTTTAGCCACAAGGTGGCGCAAATAGATCACAATAAGAGATATTTAACGCTCATGACAAGTTTTTGGAAAGACCTTGTTGAAAAGAATCCAACATTGGTGACTAGTAGTAAAATACCTTTTGGTAAACAATTTAGGAATAAATACACTATTAAATTACTTTTTAAATAAGTCTCTTATGTTCATCTTTGCTGAATTTCTGTAAAAGTTTTTACATTTATACTGTGAAATATATGAAATATACATAATACACATTACTTAAGTGTGTTTTCTCAAGTATTATATAAAGCAAATAAAATACAATAATGCTAAAAAAATGTTTTTTAATTTAGATTACAACACTCAAACTCACTATAAACAATCTGAAGGTGAACACAGCAAGCAACAAGTATTTCACTTCAATATTCTGGATTCTTTATTCAGTTTGTAGATGTATTTCCATTTGTAGTTTAGAGAATGCGAAGCATTAGTTTATTTACAATTATCTTTTTAAAAACTTCAGCTCTGTACAGTATGTATTTGAACCCTGATAAGGACCAATATTTTTCAGACCTAGTGCGGTGTTAAAAAGCAAAAAGCAAATACCACATAAAAAGAAAAAGGAAGAAAAAAAACATCAAATTATGAACATTTGAAAAAAAAAAAAGAGAACAGTAATTTCTTCAGCCATTAGAGACGGATTTGCTGCTGTTAAAGTACATGAAACTGTCAGCGCCTCACTGCTCCAAATGCTAATGTGCTAACTGTTTTGAGACTATCATACACTAAACACCAATATATATATCAACAATCTATAGTTATGTTCTCTATACGATTCATATTAAATATACTCTACACATATGTAACCTTTGAATACAATTCCCATTTGGAAAAATATTAAAAGGGAGGAGGGGAAAGAAATATTACACAGATTTAGAAACGAAACAGCTCATGTTTCTGTGTTGTGCAAACAATTTTTAAATCTAACAAGGAAGGGGAAATACAAACTGAGCCAAACTTCATTTCATAGTTATCTTCTGGCTCCAAAAGCAAGCATTAATTTACACCACTACAAAGAAAATAAAGGGATAAATCTCATTACCCTTCCCGAAAGAGAACAGCTTAGATCTAAAGAGGGCAGAAGCAACACTGATTGACTGTCAAAACACAGTCGCAAGTGTTACCGTTACTCATTACGCATATTATAGACTTTCCACGAGTGAATCAAACCAACTACTGGAGATCTACCTGCAAAGTCCCGACTGTGCTCAAACACCACTGAACAGGCTAAAATTGAGCATTTCTGGGGTACAGGAACTTGTTAAAGCAGGTCACTAGATCTCCAAGACCATAATGGGGCATTTCAAATGCACGGAAATGTATAATAAACAATTCTAGAACATTGATCAGGCACATCAATACTTGTTCTCCAGCACTGAAATCAACAGATTATGTGTGGCAATTAGCATTTAATGAAAACAGTCCAGGAGTGTGGCTGTAGCGGCAGTTAATCCATCAGTGAATGGCATGCCTTTTCACCTCTGGGTGAGTGCATGGCAAGTCCATAAATGTGAGAAGTTTGTCAGACCCTGTTTAAATTAATTTCCCCCCTCACACATCTCCCTCCTGAGAGGGAGAATCAAGTGCCTCGGCTGAGGCGAACAAGTCTTTATTTCCTCTCCGAATCACTCATGTTACTTTGTGCAATAAAAAAAACAGGGAAACCAGGGCCTCCTCTGTGTGCAAACTGGTAGAAGGGGGGGAGTGTGTGTGTGTGTGTGTGTGTGTGTGCTCTTGTTTTTGTGACATATCAGGACACAACTCTGTATAATGACATGGGTATGACACAGGTATTACAAGGAGAGGGTGACTTCTGAGGACATTACCCATCTCCCCATTTTTCAAAACGCTTATAAATCATACAGAATGAGTTTTTTTGAGAAAGTAAAAATGCACAGTTTCCTGTGAGGGTTAGGGTTAGGTGTAGGTTTGGTGTAGGGCCACAAAATATACAGTTTGTACAGTATAAAAACCATTACACCTATGGGATGTCCCCACTTTTCAAAAAAAAAACAAAAAAAAACAAATATGTGTGTGTGTGTGTGTGTGTGTGTGTGTGTGTGTGTGTGTGTGTGTGTGTGTGTGTGTGTGTGTGAATGAGTTAAAGGTCTGCTGAGTTCATGGATGTGTGTGAAGGTGTTAGAAAAGGTGGAAATGTGTGTGTGAAGGTGTTAGAAAAGGTGGAAATGTGTGTGTGAAGGTTGGATGTATTTTATTTTGCCTCAAATATAGTCTATGCAAAGCCGAAATGTTCTCTGATCCATGTCTCGCCCTCTCTCTCAGGTGATTTTTTCCTTTCCAGGTGAAGTGAATCTCTTGCTCGTGGGAGTCTGGTGTGATTAGATGTGTTTAAGCAGCATGGGCGAAGGATGACAGGACACACTCGTTAAGGGGGATGTATTTACAGGATCACACAACAGTTGCTCTCTCCAGTCTTTTCCCGGTTCCTCTGACCTGAAACAAAAACACAGAAGCTTAATACTTTTGCAGAAAAAAATGGTTCTGTTCCGAAACCTACTGCCTATCTAGACAGCATTTTAGAGCATCATAGAAATTCTGTTCTTAAAGTTCTTTATTATGTTTCTTTCTAAGATGCATATGTCATTCTGTATATATTCTCTACTCAGAATTAAACCTTGACAAGCATGTTAATCTTATTTGATATAAAACGGTATTGTTTATACTAAAAATAATAATTAATAATAATATTGTTAATTACTATTTTAGCAAATAATTATCTGCCATGTACTGTATTTTTATGCTTATTAGAGTACTAAAGGAATTGGCTAAAAAATAAAAAATGTTCTGTGCATTTTTGTGTAAAGGAGCATTTAAAGACTCTAAATCAATCACATACGAGGCTCTATTTCAGAGACAGCTACCCATGTAGACAGCAAACAGCATGGAAGCTCACTAGGGTTTAGAACAGAGCCATGGACTTCAGTACTGATAAATAAGATAAATAAATCAAAGTGCTTCAGCATACATAAATTATAAAAAACATTTTATTTAAAATAGAAACTCCAAAAGAACTGAGAATTAAATTTAAAATTTAAATTTATGCATTTAGCAGATGCTATTATCCAAAGCAACTTACAGTGCATTCAGGCTATCAATTTTTACCTATCTAATATTTTACCTAATATTACCTCATACAAAAAAAGAATGAAAAATGGAACAAATATATATTATGAGCACCTCATAAGTAAGAATTCCATACTTTGTATTTTAATTGTATTGTAATTATTTTAATATTAATTTTATTTTATGTGTGGTTTCTGTTATTTTATTTTATTTTACACTAAAAATTGTATTATTATTTTAACTAGGGACTGTGTAAATGTAAGGTTTATATAGGGTAACCCTTAAATAAAATCTCTATTTCTATTCCTCTATTTAATTAATGCTCAATATTACCAACACAAAATTAACCAGAAACTCTCTGTCAGTAACCAGTGTCCCTCATACTCAAATGAATAACTACAAATACATATTCTACATACATCATTTTTTTCTATGCTGAAACCATAAATCAATTGTGCATCATCTGTCTCAATTATCATGAAAATATGCCTTCAGTGCAGTATTTGCATAAAAACATTTTAAACTTACAAAACGTTAACACCTTTAATTTCTGCTAATATTGTAGAATAAGCTCAACAAGCATTACATTTATCTTCCTATTTTCACTCAGAACTGTCATGTGACTGGGTCTTTTATATTTTGGTTAAACAAAACTGAAATATTGCTGGAGGGTGAGAACTGTTCCTCATGTAAACTGGTCATTTTTTAACAAAGTGAAGGCTGCAGTGAGGCAGGGAGCGTGTGAAAAAGTGAAGGAGTGGACAGAAAAGACAGAGGGCAGGATGGTTACCTTGGGAATTTGGCTCAGGCAGCGTCTCTCTGGCAACTAAATGCATCACTGTGGTTTTTCCGAAAGGCAGTTTTAAAGCTGCAAGACATAAGAAAAAAAAGAGTGTTGGACTGAAAGGACACTAGAGACAAATGCAGCTGTACATCTAAGACACCAAAGTCACTTTTCAAGGGGATGAAGTCATAGGACTGAGGACCAGGATGACATGTAAACCCCTGGATGAGAGTGCAGTATTTAAGCCTGTGCCTTATTGAGAGCCGTCACGGACTCTGAGAGCAGCGCTGCTGCCTTCTGCCCCACAAACACACTCGGTCTCCATGCCTTGGATCTCTTGAATTAAGAAGGAGGCAGCTTCAGGAATATCAGTTGCACGCATTTGGGTGCATTCCTCATTTTCACGTACTTGCATGATTTTATAAGTGGTTAAAGAGATTGCTGGTGTTTCCACCTTTGGCTACAACAACACAGTGACACAACTTCCACAGTACTTTTTGTTGGTCGATGGCAGAGATTTGAACCCAAACCAGTTCCATACGTTGGCTCCCAAACTCTGGTATAGCCTTCCTGATAATGTTCAGGGTTCAGACACACTCCGTTTAAATCTAGATTAAAGACACATCTCTTTGGCCAAGTATTCAAATAATGTATCTCATAATTTGTGACTGCAGTTGTATCTGATCAAATGCGCATTATTATTCTTTAGCTTTGGTTAAACAAATTAATTTTACTTGGTTGGAACAGCAGCTAGGCTAATTATGTCTCTATTTGTTTCTCTGTTTTTCTGCCATATGTACATAAACTGAGTCACCATTGATAAGCTACTACTAAATATTATAGAAACATTAATTTTCTGTACAGTTGCTTTGCAACGATTTGTTTCAGAAAAAGTGCTATACAAATAAAATTGAATTGAACTGCATTGAACTGAATATGACAGAGAAGCCTCCCTTCTTTTATCTCTTCGACATGACTTTCTGGGTGTTCGCTCATCTCTTGAGCTCTTTTGCAGTTCCTACTGTTAAATCTCATGCATTCACAAACTTTAGTTGCCCATACCGTCTGTTGTTTTGTTGCCGTTGTGTGTTTGAGCAGGCGATTTACGCTCTATTAATTTGGTCTGTTCCGATGCTCTATGTGTTTAATTACTAATGCTTGTGTATTACAGAGAGGACAAAAATGTTCAGCCACGACCAATTACAATTTGCAAAGCATACCAAATTGAAAAAAAAAAACAATATAAATGCAGAATTTTAATTCATGAATATATAACGGTATCCATGGTATAGCAAAATCCATATCATGGAACAACATAAGTCATATTCAAACCCCTAGTTTTCACTTACTCCGTTATTCACCCATGGGTAAACATAATGACAAATCCCCTGGTTATGAGTGAAAAATATCAGTTTAGCTTTCACAGGTCACATATATTTAAAAGGCTTCATCAAATTTAAAGCGAATCTAGGACTTAACTAGGATTTATTTGTGTAATATGAGGAAATACGTATTTCTACAGTCTTAACTAATCACAATTTAGGGTATATTGCATGTCTGTCCTAGCCAAAAACAAACAAACAAACAGACAGATAGACGGTCAGACAGATATTCATATACTTTATTATACAGACATTGACAAGCCCACTCAATCTTTTATTGTTGCTTGAGGAATGTCCAAACAAATAAAAAAGTGCTTCCTGTTCACACCCAAAGAATTTCCTCTCCTCCCTGTTCTCTCTTCCTGATGACAGGTCTGCTGGCCAGTGTTTTCCTACATTCATAATCTGCTCCTATCCTTCCAAGCTTCATGAAAAACTTGCTTCCGCATTCTGGGAATATTTTTAAGTCAGTAAACTCTATTCAGGACTTGAGAATAGTAACATTTAGGTGTATAGAGACTGGAGCTGAATTTTTTGGGTACGTCCTTACAATCAGCTGAACTATGATGGAATCGAACAACACTGCACCCTGGCCCCAAAATAAAGTAAACCAAGACAAAGTCAAAATAAATATATGTGCTATCTTAACAATCCACAGGGACAACTCAGATTTAACTCACAGAGAAAATCCAAGCAACTTCTTATCTGTCAGACCCATGATTCTGGACTGTGAGGAATAGGGCTGGGTATCAAATTCAATACTTTTTAGGAACCAACCGAACTGCCTCCATACCATCGAGTATCAAAAAATGTCTTCAAAAAATTGTCATTCGACATCGGATGTCCATTTTCTACAAGTTGGTAAGATTCTTTAGGGTCTTCATGGAATGTCTGTAACATCCTTAAGAAACCTAACTAAATGCAAAAAAAAAAAAGGGGGCTCACCTCCTAACGTCACATTGCCATGTAGGAATCGGCCCTGGTAGATGAGGCGCAGGATGTTAGGACTGCTCACTTGCTCCTCTTCCCAGTCTGTTAAAGACAGAACAACTTAGAGGAATTGTACACAAAATATACAAACTGTGATTGGTTACAGTGTCATTTTCAGCAGTGCAATTCATGAGAAACATAAAAGGAGAATTTCCAAAAAAAGCACAAGAAAAAGACCCAAATTTCAGTCATACACAGAAGACAGATAGTCATCCAGGTTTGTAATAACATGAGGGTGAGGAAATGAAGACAGAATTGTACTTTTTGGGTGAACTGTCCCCTAGAAACACACTAGTCTGCACACCTCCACGATACTGATCCTTAGTTTTTCACTATATTCTTTCTTAGGGCTGGGCGATATATCTAACGATATGATCATGTGCATCTAGTCAGTAAATCTGGTTCCGTGATTACCGCTAAATCGCCATCACCTGCTTATAATTGGAGCGGCATTTAATAGACAGAGCCGTAGATCACTGACAAGCTACGCAATATCGCGTTCATTATCCCAGATGAATCGCCTTCGATAATGAACGCGATATTGCGTAGCTTGTCAGCTGCTAGATTTACTGACTAGATGCGCATGATCATATCGTTAGATATATCGCCCAGCCCTATTCTTTCTCTTCGTTAATTTATTCATATGACCCACCCATCCCTTTCTCACTCTAGACTCAATCAGTCATAAGACTCGAATGAGGGTCATTCTGTGTCCTCATAAGGTCAAGCTCCGCTGTGCTTGTATGCTATGAATAAAACTCAGATTTAATCCCGGACCACCCCAATGGAGTTTACGGACTATAAAACAAAGAAGGCTTTTCTTTTCCCTTGCTTTTAATCAATTCTTTTTGACATAATTAAAGGCTTATGGGAAAAAAAAGGCTTAGCTAAAATTTATATACATTTTATATATAATATAAATTAAATATTTATTTATTAAATATCACCTTATATTGCTTAAGAGGAAAAATTATGGGGCAAGAAACAATAATAAAAAAAATAATTCCTGCAGAAATAAGACTGGTTTAAGATGGTTTAGGTGGTCAGTCACTCAGAAAACCCTTCTAATGCTTGCAAAACAGATTCACCTAACCAGTTTGACTAGGCTTGGGGAGTCCAGTTTTTTTTCTCAGCGATGATGATATTACCATGTTTTTTTAACAAGGAACCATGGTAATATATATATATATATATATATATATATATATATACATCAAATAAATGCTGTTCTTTTAACTTTCAATTCATCAAAGAACCCTGAAAACATTTACGTCAAGTTTTCCAACATTGATCATTCTTGAGCCCCAAATCAGCATATTAGAATGATTTCTGAGGGATCATGAAACACTAAAGAGTAGAGTAAAATGCTGCATTTTAAAATAGAAAACAGTTATTTTATATAGTAGTAATAATAATTTACAGTTTTACTGTTTACTGTATTTTTGATTAAATAAAAGCAGCTCTGGTGAGCATAAGAGACTTTCCAAAACATTTAAATAATCCTACAAGCCCCAAACTTTTAACCAATAGTGTAAATATCAAAATACTATGGTCTCATACTGTCTCAGCACCATGGTACCACCACAGTATTTTTTAGACATGAATCAAATGGAAAAATGCTAAACTTGAGCTTGTGGCCACATCCCTGAAAGCACTTGTCATTTTTGATGGGCTGCCAAGGCACAGTATAGAAACAGATGAAAGAGGAGTCTGGACGCCATCTGCTCTTCCCTAAAAAGCAGTATGTGTGTATAATAACCTACAAATTCAGCTAGAACAGTATCTGTGGAATATTTTAATGAAACCCCATTTCACATGTGTCGGGACGGCCAGACAGATGTATAAACACACAAACTCAGACGCTCTGTTTTTACCCTTAAAGGTCCCATGACATGGATTATTTCCTTTTCTTTAAATGCTTTTTAATGTTTCCTTAGGTATACCTATATTGTTAGTATGATTTTTACATTTAAAATGTAGAAATAAAAAGCATTTTTATATCCTGATATTAGCCCTCTGGCTTGAATGCTCTGTTTGAAGGGGCGTGTCTGCTGTGAGACTCCGAGTAAACAACAACTGTTGTGATTGGCTGACATCTTTGCATTTGAAATGCGTATTACATGTGGAACCCCTCTCAAATATATATATAAATATATATTTTTTTTACTATTACAGCTGTCGAGATTAATGAATCGTGGAAGTGTTGATTATATAATTATTTTTTCGATCTTTTCCCATCACATGAAAGGCTGCAGTGATGAGCATTGAGTAGACAGAGTCTGTTTATCGCGTGAATGCAGTCATCTCGTCATTATTGCAACACGTTTTCTCTCACAAAATGCTTTCACCGCAACTAACTGCAAACACATGAATACAGTAAGAGCTTTGTTGTGCAGCATAACAGCGTCATTCATTGTAACGGCAGTTTAGGCAAGAGTGTAGATATACTCGCGATGTGTGACAGCTCCGAAAAAAAAAGGGAGCGTTCTTTGATCGCTCTTTGTAGTTAAATCACAATTTAAATAACAGATTTCTTTCATGCTGCTAAGAGAAACAACGTGAAGTTGATCGTTTAGTCACTGGCTTGATTCACTGATGCATAAACAGTATTAAACGATTTAGAAAGAAAGTCTGTGTGAACTTGAACACATCAGAAATCACTGATCACAGATCAGGCATTAATGAACATGGTTACTCACTGTTTGTGGTGGTGCTGTCGAATCCATATCATAAAAGTCTGTTTGTAACGCCTGTGCTGACATTGCGACTGAATTATATGTAAATATTTGGGCGGGCAAAGCAGAGAAAGGGGAGGTAACATTTCTCCTTATAACGTCACCAGGAGGAGATTCAAGATCAGCCCGTTTGAGCTTCCATTTTCTCAAAGGCAGAGAAAGATAGCAAAATCTCGATTTACTGTACACCGATTAAAATTTCTAGAAACTTGGGGACCATATACAGGCTAGGGGAACTCATTATAATGTTAAAAAACCTCAGAAAGTGAAATTTTCATGTCATAGGACCTTTAAATACTGTCACTGACTTTAGATCAGCATACAGTGAGTGGAATCTAGCTCTGCGCAGGATTACCACTCGATCAGACTCAGATTTGTCTGCGGCACAGATTATCTGAACACAGAAAAAGGATGTAAAGAGGAATCTACTCAATGCTGGGAAACAATAGCCTGAAAATCCTTCACATGAGTCAACCGTTTCAGTCTACTTATAAGACACATTAAAAAAAGAAAATGTGTGTTTTAAGATGTGAACCACCACGAACCCATTGGCCAGTTTTCGTACACATGCTTGGCGATGTCGGCCGCGGAGTCATTTGGTGAGAACAGGAACTCTTTTGTCTTTCCACTCACCAAGATGAGTCTCAAGTTGATCTGAAACACACACAAACAACAGAGCCATTAGAAGCTTGGTCAGAGTCCACAACACACTACTTCAGCATCAACACGAAAACGGCATTCACAGCCCATTTTAACTCTAGGGTGACGTATTCCCGAGTTTCATACCAGAATAGAGCAAGAACCACCAATAAAGAGTTCTCAGCTCCACTTACCATGTTTTAATATATTCTGGAAATCAAAATAAATGCGCATGAAACAAGTTGTTTACATTGAGTGGAAATTAAGAATGAGATTAAATAAAATTAAATTGTTAAAAATAATGAAAATAAACATAAATAATGTGAAACAATGCGAAATAATTGAAGGAAGTAGGGTTAACTTTAATTTCATATTGGCTTTAAGATCCAGTTGAAAAAAATCTCTAGAAGAGAAGAATACTAAATTATGTAACAGCACAAACATGACAAGAAATAATTTTTTGAGCATCACTACTGTGATTTTTTTGACACTAACATTACAATGGCAAGTTTTAAATCGAATTTTCACCCATAACATAATTATATAATTAAATTATATTTAGCCTAATAACTTAACTGTAGAACTTCCAGCAGTTATTTTAAATTAAAACCATATGTTATTTAAAAAAAAATCTGTCTCTATTTTTGTAAAATAAATAAACAAATACATAATGTTATATAATAAAAATGCTAATGATAATAATAAAGTATTTTGGTTAAAATAAACTTAATGTGAAAAAACAGGCCGGAAAAATCTGAAATAATCTGTCCTATTACCATGGTATATTAACAGACTAAAACAAAAAAGGTTAAGTTTTGTTGATGGAATTTTGATTGATTTGATGTCAATATCACTCTGTTTTCTCTGAATCTTGGCATAGTTGGCATAGCTTTATATAAAGTTTCAGTATGGGGCGATTTATTGGACGGTTGAGAAATTCCGTCATGAATTTTCCACATGTCCTTCATTGTGTCCTTTCTTTGATTGCAAACCACCAGTTTTACAGTCAGCACAATTATGCTGTTTGTAAAAGTACTCAAGCAATACAAATGACAAAACATCCTTTATCATATTCATTCACTTTCCATAGTGTCACCCATTTAAAAACAAAAGAGCAGGAGGCATCAAACAGAGAGACAGGCCTCGGGGCAGTGCATGTCCAATGCACGTGTGTTACTATGCAAGTCTCTGACATCAGAGAATCCAGTATTAAGCTCCTCCCACTATACACACGCGCGTGCGCGCACACACACACAAACTGCCAGCTGCAGTGATGTAACAGAGTGAAAACCGCCAGATGGAAACAAAGATCCTCCTAAGCACTTTATAGACCAAATTAGAGCCAGAAGCAAGCCTGCTCTTCCAACCACTCATTCAGAAATCACAACACACACACAATCTTAAGTCTCTTTCTAAGCAAAGAGTATAAGTCAACAAACACCCACACACATGCATGCACTTGCACAAGTAATGGTTGGATGAACACGCAGACATACACATGCAAATCTAATTTAGGCTCGGATCCGTATGTGGCTATTTGATGAAGGCACCATAAATGAAGGAAATACCAGAGGTAATCGAGTTATCAGTATTTCTGTACACATTTTAAATGTGGCAATTCACGTCTTTTAACAGACGTATGTGGATTTATATACGTCAGAAAACAGGAAATTAATGCAAAGTGCAACAGAATGCCCCCATCCTCAAATTAGTATTCATATCCTTCAAATGTAAAGAATAGACAATAAATGTGCTACATAAGAGCTTTTGTAAATATGTTAAATATTCACTACTTTTGAAAAGTTTGCAGTCAGTAAGATTTTTTAAAAAGAAATTAATACTGTAATTCGAATATGGACACATTAAATTCAAGAATGACAGTAAAAACACATTTATAATGATGATACAAAAGAATTCCATAGAATTATTCTTCAGCAGAACTGTTCTCAAAATCAATAATGAGAAGTTACTAGAGCACCAAATCATCATATTCAAATGATTTCTGAAGGATCATGATAGTATTAAGTCTTTATATAACATTATATTAATTTGAAAAAATATATATATATTAAATTGTAACTACATTTCACATTATTACCGATTTAACTGAATTTTTAATCAAATAAATGATGCCTTGGTGGGGACAAGGGAATTTTAAATTACAATGTATGAACTTATTTTTATTTATCTTTATATTGTATAATTTTAATATTTAAGCATTAATTGGCTTATATATGGCTATGTTTGACATTACTGTCATTGATGAACAGACCAAAATGTATTAATGCATTAATGAAACAGACTATATAAAAAAAAAAAAAAAGCTTTGGCAATTAATCAATGTATATTTTCTATTTTTAAATATTTTTGATATATTCCAAAGAAATACTGTATTAAATAAGTGGTCATTTAATTGCAGCAATTTAATTATATGAAATACATTATATTTTATTTAATTATATTATATCACTACCAATAGCTCACCCTTTTCTTTACACTGGCATCGACATTGGTGATTAAAATAAAAATTAAACAACATTGTGACAAAAAAAATGTCTGACATTGTATATTTATTAATTTTTTAAAAATCCACCTTTGAATCAACTGCCCTTTTCAGATGACATCATCAAGCCTTTACCAAACAATTCTCAATGGGCAAAATCTAATAAAACCCTGCATTTTTTCTGTCGTGAATATCTTGTTAACTTAAAATACATCACATTAGGAAGTAAAAATAATTGTCGTTTCATATTTTTCCATTTATGAAGACGGAACTGAAAAAGGCATGTCCTTCTCCTGCATGGACTCAATCAGTGAGCTGGCATTCACCAGCTAGTGGTTCATCAGGATGGCAGTTCAATTGAAATGGAACACCTCCTAGTTTCCATAGAGATGGTAACCGTGGCAGCGGCTCATCTGTGAGAGCGCTGACCTGAATCACCTGCAGGCAGAGTCTTTCTTCATCTGTCTCCTCCTCTCTCGCCGCAGCTCATCTTACATTAAGTCACTCCATCTTTCCCACACCTTTGTGTAACGATGACATATCATCTTCACCTAGTGAATGCCAAGCAGACGTTGATTTATTCAATGTTTCCAGATATACGCAGGAAGGAGGAAAAGCTCTAATAGCAGAAATATGTATTATGCTGGGATACGTCTGCTCGAATCTCCTTGGTGAGCAGACAAAATTTCACTATATGACGTAATACGACATGCAGCGATGCCTCTGAGGAACTTCAACAACAACAATCTCAGCAGAAAACATCCGCTGGGGAATGATTTCATAGGCGAGGATGACGCTGGCACTGGTTATACCCCCTGGCAGGTGGTTCCCTCTCTGTGAAGACAGTAGTTGCTATGTCAAACATTATTACACTACTCAATAGCCATCTCTACTACTGCATCCCTACAAAATATTTTCACCAATCCCAGCCCAACAAGCCCAGACCCCTGAAACCAATCCTTCAGGGAGAATGTTTGATGTAATCACACACAAACACACTTTCCTAGGAGCATGAACAACACGCACCTCACTCGTGAGGCCACAGGAGAGCGATGGGATCTCCTGTGTTATGGAAAGATTTGCTTATGTGGAAACAGGATTCATACCAGAGAAACACATAATGCACAACAAAGGCTCTGCCAATAAAGTCATTCCATGTAAAAATTGGATTTAAGATATCAAATTCATATTTCAGCATTATTTTTAGTTTTTAAAGCATGATTAAGAAAAAAAAAATTTAATTAACTGAACTGAAATGCCATGACTTTACAGAGTAATAATAATAAAAAAGATTTTACATAGGTTGCACACAAGAAATCTCTGACCAAATAAATATAAAGCTTTACAAGATAGTATTGTTATATATGCATGATACATATACACAAAAAAATACATGGAAAAACAAACAATTTTTTTATTATATATTTTATATACATCTATTCATTTTATACAATGTTGCAATAGTCGACCGAAATTCACAAATAAAATATAAAATGAAACAGGATATTTCTAGGGTAGGTAACACTTGTTAAGTAGGTGTTGGCCAATGGTGATAATCTTAAAAAAAAGGCAAAATATTGCAGATTTATTGGTTTTTTAGTATGTTGATATTACGCTCAGGGTTTTATGCACTTTTATAGATAATAAAAGGTCACTGCAAAATTGCAATGGATAATATTGCATAGTGACACCTGTATTGTGATACTGTGCTGCAAGCTGCTTGTCGATGCTAAATAACACCCGCAGAAGTCTTTCCATACCTGACTGTTTGAAAACAGATATGTCATCCAGAGCAGGTGATTCAGGTTAGCTACAGTTAAAAACAGAGCATGAAATACTAGAGATTTTTCTGGTGTTTGCAGTTTTGCTCACAAGTTGAACAGGAGATTCTCTGCTTGAGACGGATAAAAAACCCAGTGAAACATAGAGAGAGTGAGAGAGAGAGAGAGCAATGCTGAGTCTATCAGACAGGACTTCTGAACTAAAAGTGAACTAAAAGCCACAACAAATGCTGACCACAGTGGATGTGACGCGTCGACCGGCTTTGTCCATCTCAAAAATAGAGGTCTGCCAGATTGTTCTGGGAATGACATTTACGCAATAGGGAACAGACACACACACTCAGACCACTTATGCAACCGCACATCAATGAAAACAAAATTACATACGATCCCTCCAGCTGGGATTTGTCCGTTTTGGACGGAGTGGAAATTAGGGAGTTATTAAAGTGAAGTGACATTCAGCCAAGTATGGTGACCCATACTCAGAATTTGTGCTCTGCATTTAACCCATCCGAAGTGCACACACACAGAGCAGTGAACACACACACACTGTGAGCACACACCCAGAGCAGTGGGCAGCCATTTTTATGCTGCGGCGCCCGGGGAGCAGTTGGGGGTTCGATGCCTTGCTCAAGGGCACCTAAGTCGTGGTATTGAAGGTGGAGAGAGAACTGTACATGCACTCCCCCCACCCACAATTCCTGCCGGCCCGGGACTCGAACTCACAACCTTTCGATTGGCAGTCCGACTCTCTAACCATTAGGCCACGACTCCCCTACATATGGTGAGATTGGCTAGGTCTGTGTAAACTGGTTAAAGAACAATGACACGACGTTCAAAACCAACAAAAGTCACCTGAAATATGTCTGATTCACAGGAAAGCCACCAGGGACTGAGAGCACAGTCTTATCAAACAAGTTAAGTTGTCTCATCAACAAAATAAGGACTTACTTTAGTTCACACTACAAAATTCTTCCAGGATCAACATGTTATTTATAGCTGCGGTTAGTGCCATCCACTTGTGATCAAGAATAATGATGGATGGGGAGAAGCCACAATAGGAAAGAGATAAAAGACAAAGGTTTAGACACGACAAAGAAAACTCTAGAAGGAAAACCCATGTACCCCAGGAATAATATTATAGTTCCGTTCATTAGCAAATATACAACTGAAGTTCCATGCTGGCTTAAAATATCATTATGGCCTTATTATACTGTAAAATTAGCATTTATTAAGACAAAAAAACTGTACAGTATTCTGATAGTACATTTGACAAATCAGCTAGAATATAAATAAGCATAGAATTGTTGTTAAAACTATTTTAATGTTATTTTATAACAATTATTAAGTTTTTCATAAAACTTAAAAACATTTTACAAAAGGATATGGAAAATAATTTATTTCTAAGGTGCAAGTTATTAAACTGAAAGAAATTGTCCAGCTGTAATGTTACTTCATTATAGAAATTCTTAGTACTTTTTCTAGAAAACATTCTTTCATCAATTTTGGTTAACAAACCAGTGTTTATGTTTGCAAGTCTAAAACACATGTGAATTAATGCACAATGTCAGAACGTCCTTATTGTCAAAGCCTGCTAATGTGACTGATAAAAATACTTCAGTTTATCCAAAGCATCACTCAGACAAACTAACTAATCGTATAAATAAAATGACATTACGAAAAGGGCTCTCGAAACAAAGGCTATAATCTTAAGAGATCTTCAAAAAATGCTTTAAGCATGACATAATCAGTCAGAACAAAGGATAAATAAAAAATCCACACAGAATTGAGAAAACATGCCCACACTGCTCAAAAGATGTTTTCTCTTTCTGTGCCCTGAAAATCCATTTCAGTCAGGCACAAAACTCATTCATTCTACTCGATGGATTCAGAGTCTGCTTCTGTGTGCAATTTCAACCTGTCATAAACTGAGGAGACAGAAAAAAGAAGCCATCCATCTTCCTCCTGACAGCATAGCGTTGGTTCAAACAGTGTCATCTCTGTCTCTGATGTAGATGAGACTGAGGTGGTTTTGAAGACTGTGATCACACTCACTCATCTCTCCTTCATCAGTCAGGGCGTTAGCGGGATTTCTCCTGCATTATATTGAATACATCATAAAAAAACATTTGAGCCACGAATCAGCACATGTAAATGATTTCTGGATCATGTGAGACAAAAGACTGCTGAGACTTTATTTTTGAATAGTTACTTTTGAATAGAACGTGCCTTGTTCCACCTCTGAAACATTTTTTTTTTAAGATTAAATCAGTAAAACTTATATATATATATATATATATATTCTACGAGGACAAATACAGGAAGACACACCTTTGATTTCAGGTTCTGTCAGCCTGAACAACCCAGTTTTTTTTATTTCTCAACATGAGACAGAACAGGTTGGTCCACTTTGCAAGAGATCTGATTTTCTCTGGTGAGAAAGGTAAAACCGCTGAATACTGTAAACACCCATTGTTTGCGTGGGGGATTTGCATAGATATTCAACATTACAGGTCACCTTCACCTCTTTCTGAACAGATGAAATGGCCTGTTTGGATTAGCAGGGGTTAAAGCCAGAAACATGTCCAAAATGATTGGGAATGGAAGGATGAATGTCTAATTTCAGCCAGAGCCAAAAGCACAATCACAATCAGCATGTTTAATAATAGCAAATCTCAGTCAGCAACTAGTCTCTAGAGAGCAAATGATTTCCTTCATGATATTGGGCAGAATGTTTCGGGAGTAGAAATTTGAGACCCGGCCATTCATTTTCCTGTGATGTCTTTCAGATGTGTGTCAGATTCTTAAATTCTCATTATGAAGTGCGCAGCACAGGAAAAAGCGATAATAGCATCAAATGACATGAGATCTGAGAATTAGATGGCACATTTAGACATGGCAAATTAAACTGAGAGAGGGCCTTTAGAGTAATTGTAAAGCTTCCTGTCTATCTCCAAGACCTCTGCGGATGGTACAATTTTATGCAGGAATTTGAGAAATGATTTGCAGTCATGGGTGTGCGCACACACATGGGGACATCTGCCATGTACAAGCAACACAAAAAGTGGCTGGGTGTTCTCTGCATGAGTTGATGTGTGGTAGGTTGAACATAAAGTGACTGATTTTGCTCTCAGCTGCGTTTGCATCATCATGCTCATAACAAAGAAAGGAATGGAGGAAAAGAGCGTGGGAAGTATTACCAGAACATGTGAAATGGACTGACAGACAGATATAACTGCATGGACAGATACAGACATAACTGGATGGATGGAATCATTGTATCATTTAGAAAAATGTATTTTAACTTTATCCATCAGAAACAGTAAGTTCATCAGCAGAAAAGGAAAGTTGAGGTGGAGCAGGTGATTACATTTTGCTAAAAATATTGGACAAACCTTTACTTTGCATTGGAAGGTAAACAATAATGTCATGTTTACTTTAAAATCTAAAATTAGATATTTTTAATGAGGCTTCCCTTTGGTCTCTCTGCTAAAGGCTCAAAAGGCGTGATTTTCTCTTAAAGGGATACTCCACCGTGTTTTCATATTAAACTATGTTTTTCCCTTAACTAAGACGAGTTGATACATACCTCTCTCATCTCAGTGCGTGCACTCAATCGCTTTGGCGCGCGGTGACACTTTGAAAGCACTTAGCTTAGCCCATTCATTCAATATGGGCCAAGCAGAGAAGCTACCAAACACCTTCACGTTTTCCCTATTTAAATACAGTTACTCGCGTAGTGTAACTCGACCTAGGACGGTAACACAAAAAAAAACGTTGCGCTTTTCTAAGCGTGTAAAATGGATAACTATATTGTGTGGCGGAATACCATGGCAAGTGCTTGTAAGCACTTGTCCTGGCGCAGTAATATCTTCACTAGAGGGAGCGGGGGCCGGTGAGAGGATTTTTCACGAGTGAAGATATTACTGCGCCAAGACGAAGTGCTTACAAGCACTTGCCATGGTATTCCGCCATACAATATAGTTATACCGTCCTAGGTCGAGTTACACTACTCGAGTAACTGTATTTAAATAGGGAAAACGTGAAGGTGTTTGGTAGCTTCTCTGCTTGGCCCATATTGAATGAATGGGCTCAGCTAAGTGCTTTCAAAGTCACCGCGCGCCAAAGCGATTGAGTGCACGCACTGAGACGAGAGAGGTATGTATCAACTCGTCTTAGTTAAGGGAAAAACATAGTTTAATATGGAAACACGGTGGAGTATCCCTTTAATTTTTATAATGCTTTAATGAACATAATGTCCCTTAATAATCATCGGCATATATCTAAGCAGACAAGCAAGAAAGCTCTGGTCTCAGCTGTCGTTATTCAAAACTTCCATACAACACACAAAAACAGGGTCTAAAACTTTATTTCCATGATAGATCAGTCTCAATAGCTACGGTAAGAGTGATCATTTAGCAAGCTTTTTCTCAAGATGTCTAGAACGTCTTTAACTTCCATTATCTTGCTTTTGGTCTTCTCCCCGACTCACTTGAGCAAATCGCATGGTGGCCATTAGCACCACAAAAGCTAGTTTCAGCTTCCGTGCTTAATCACGACCACAGAACACCAGCAGCTGCAGTCTCAGCCTGTCTGGATGCCCTATCAGCAGTCCTGAAGGTCAATCACTCACACAGACACACTCACATGCACTCATCCAGCCCAAACGATACATCTCACCGGATGGGAAAACAAGGGCTTGGGTGACAATATCACTGAAATCAATACAAACCCCGCCTGATGACGTGCAAATTACAATCACATAAGTAAACATGGTTTCACACTGGTGGTAATAAATTCTGATTCATCTTTGTACAATCTGAGCCTAATTACACACCTTCAATAAACACATAAGCAATGTGTGTATAGTGGGGTTAAATAAACATATGTAGTACTGAAACATGATTCCCTTCAGGTGCTCTAAGGAAAATGTGACACATCATTAAAGTCACAATGTTAAATGATCTCTTTTTACTGTTAGACACATGCAACAATTTCTGATTATGAGAATGAATAAGCAATTATGGCTTGGACTATTCTACATACTCTACTACATATAGAAAAACCTATTAATGTTTAATCAAGTCGATTTCTGCATATTCAAAAATTCACACCCCTTACAATCACACACACGCACACGCGCACACACACACACACACACACACACACACACACACATATATTAAACTTTCGAAAATATTAATTATGAAATATACAATATTTGTTTTGACATACAATTATATTTAATTTTCTGATGGAAAATCAGGATAAACACAGATGATAAAAAGAAGAAAGTCAATATCTAATCTCCTGTAGACAGATGAAGACAGGCAGCCTCCTTCCCTGCAAGGCCCTGCCCACATGCCTACCGCTGAAAAAGGGCAGACATCTGCACAAGGAGAGAGTAGGGGTGAGGGGACACATTCACTTACCTCCCCATCAATGAGACGTCCTGCTGATAGAAATGTCCTTTTGATAGTAGCCTACCGTATAACAGCCATGTATTACAAACCTGCAAAACACCCTTCTCATTCCTTATCATACACATTCTCAAACAGAATTAATACAGCACCGACAAAGCTCCCTGCGCCAACTTCCTGACTGAAAATTATTTTTTCATTTTATCTTTCAAGCAATCCCATAGAAGGTTTTTCCTTATAAGTCATGACTCTGGTCTGTCCTACAGCTTTTCCTTGTTATTTCTGTCAAACAAAGTGCATAATAGTATTTAAAAAACACCAGTTCTAAGCAGTGGCACAAAAACGGGGTATGCAGTATATTCAGTGCATAGGGGTGCCACACATAGAGGGACGCCATTTTGCCAAAATCATTTTGTGAAAATCTTCTTTAATAAAATGTTATAAATAATCAAAAGCTTAGTTATTAAAAATAATTAATGCAAACAAATAAATAAAAAACATATGCATGGATAATTCATTCACAATAATAGTAGGACTGTCACGATTCCTCAATTAAATTTGAGTAATCAATTATTAAAAAAATCCTCTACTGCATTTTGTCCATGTCAATTAACCGGCAAAATACCAGAAGTGGCAAGTTCCACAGACAAGATTCCACAAAAGACATTAATAAAACATAGTGCTATTGTGAATTCATAAAGGCTGTGATGCTGTGATTCAATTAAATAAATTGGCTTATATGCACTTTATTTATATTCGTGTAGGTTACATACTTCTCAGAGTGGCTTCATTCACAGTCAATGCTGCTCCACACAAACAGTTATCATTTACATGCACGGACCGTCACAAACTCCAACTTTGCATATGCTGTTTGCATAGTCACAACTTTGCAAATTCTGAGTTGCTTATAGCATTCATCTGGGAACAACATGCACCATTCTATTAGATATACAAAGTAAATAATTTATAAACCCACACCAACACAGGAGAATACGTCATCATTTTTCATTTCAGTTATTTTTCCTAACTGACAACCGACGCTCATTAATTAAACTTTAAATTAATTTAAACGTTTAAATTAACGATTCATTAATTAACATTGGTTTCCCGGGGATTAATTCCACATGAGCAAAAAGCAGCAAACACAAGAACATGAGGATTCACATGGACATCATATCACATAATGCACCTGCTGTGCTATATGATTAACGCATAAAGCACCTATGATTGCTTGCTTTTGATGTTTTATTTGAACCAATTATTATTCCCTCATTACTATTAAATATGCATTTTAAGTAATTTCAAAGACTATTGATCGCTTAGGCCTATTTTTATTTCCAAAAACAATGATCCAATTACTCGATTAAACATCAGAAGAATCGACCGATTGCTCAATTACCAAAATAATTCTTAGTGACAGCCCTAAATAATAGCATTTAGAAGATGCTGACTTTAAAAATAAACAAAACAAGCTGACATGTTTCATTACTGTGACTTAGTTCAAACTAGAAAAAGAGAGAGGTATGAAGAGGCCTCTAGGAGAAGGAAATCTGGCCTGAAATTTCACTAAATTACAAGAGAATGCTTGTGCAGTGATGTCATAAAGGCAAGCAGGAACCACTGTTTACAGTGGAACAACCCTCTACAGTCAGTCTCTACCCAACTCACATAAAGCTCGCACAGAACCACCTCTGGAAACATGTAAAAACAGATATATGTTGATTCAAGTCCAGTAATGAATATGTAGAAACACCGCAGAGAAGTTAAAACAACTTATAATAAGGCACTGAGAACTATTTACACAAACTGACGTTGAATCACTCTTACTTTCCATGACAGTGTGTGAGTGAGTGAGTGAGTGAGTGAGTGAGTGAGTGAGTGAGTGAGTGAGTGAGTGAGTGATTGAGTGATTTAGGGCTGGGCGATATGGAGCAAAAAATATATCTCGATATATTTTGCTATATCTCGATATACGATATATATCTCGATATCTTTACAGGAAAAATAACCCCCCAAAAACTACTGCAAAAACAAATATGCCAAATATTACATGTTTAGGGCCCTATGAAACTTTTTATTTTTTCTTCACCATATGTTTTATTGTTACCTAATTCTGTGTTTTAGCATGTGTAATTATTTAAATGCATAAAAACAACTTCATTAGTTCTTAAAAAATTCTACACTAATTCTTACAATAGCCTTATGTGAAATGTTTTTTCCCTTCAGAAATTCTGTGTATTTACATTTTTCTGGTTATCAAATGAAGGCATAAAACATTAATTTAATTTATCTTTTAATTATTTAAAATTAAGCAAACTTTATTTTTTGGTAAACAAAGGGGATTTACTATTAAAAATAAAACATGGAAGAAATGTTGTGTGATTATTCCTTTAAAAATTATGTTCGTTTCTTTTTAATAGTAATAGTAGTGGGCTATGTACATTCTGCTGAACAATAGTACTAGACTTCTGGCAAATACTTTTATTTTGACGAACCGTTACAGTTCTGTGTATGTGATACTACAGTCTATGATGTGATATATGACGCTAGTTTTACTCAAATCAAACGGTCAGATGCTCATGAAGTGACTGTCAGAGCAGTTCTGGATGTGTTTACGTCCTGATTTAGTGAGATGACAGAAGCTGAAATCACCGCGAGCGTCACGCACGCTTCTGTGTGTTTAATGAATGAAGACGCGCTTCTGCGCCAACACAGACATGCAGGATTCATATTTAAATCGACCTTTACAGCTTAATATTTGCATATATTAGTCCATATCGTGATATGATATAAGTGCAATGACCTACTTTTGATTAATTAATTCAAAATTTGACAAATGCCGTGCCATTCCGCGTTAAACTGTAAATTCTGTTTTTATGACTGGATTCTGCGATTCCCTTCGCGTTTTCTGCATCGTGGAAATCATTGGGCCATACAGTAGACATCTGCCTGCTGTTCGCCCGATTCCGAAAACCGAAGTATCTCCATATAATGGAGCCAGTTGTCCTTTTTTTTGAGACTAGTTCTATACACGCGAGGGGAGGGGGGACAAAAGCAAGGAGGCGGGGGGCGAGCGAGCGGGGGCGAGCACAGCACAGAGAAGGCAAACAAGGAAAGTGGCGGAATCAGAATTAAATATAAACAATATATCGATATTTACGATATGTCAAAATCCATATCGTGTTTAAAAAATATCTCGATATATTTTAAATATCGAGATATCGCCCACCCCTAGAGTGATTGAGTGTGTGTGTGTGTGTATGTGTGTACGTGAGCGAGTGAGCACCTCTCTCGCAGAGCTGTTGTAATTGTTCCTCACTCTACTGAAAGGATCCTTTATTGAGTGAGTCTGAGCTACTTCCTCCCCCTTCCTTCTCTCTCGCTCCCTCTTTAGCCTTTAACCCTTACTGACCCATAACACCTTTTGGAGTTATTCATTTTATGCAAATCGTACTCCCCATGTTATACTTGATGCATTTATTTAAACAAACACATATAGATACAACAAATACCAAACAGTTTTTGCTTCATCTCTGTATGTTTATGCTGTTTTTCATCATAGGGCTTTGCTAAAATAATCAATATAGCATCATTCTTTTTATCAAAAAATAAATTTCATCAATTTCATATAATTTTCATTGATAACCTTTTCTACAATTTTGCAATTTTCAAGCAGTTCTCCAAACGAAGCTTTAACTCTTAAAATGATGTTTGTAAGCATGTGAGAGACTTAAACTGATACCTTGCCAACATGCTGAGTATTTTTTACACGCTGTTGATGCAGGTTTATTAGCGATGTTTTGCATTGTGGCACATACAATGTGGTGTTTCATAACATTTTCTACAACTTTTCCATCTGTTATACACAATCCTGACATACCCCGTACCTTTCTCCTGATGTTTTCTCTCGCTTTGGCCACCACTCACAGTGTTCAAATAGTGGCTGTTCATTGCAGGTAGACTGACTGGGGTCAGAAGTGGTGGGTCTGTCTGTCTGTCATGACTTTATAATTACCTAAATTACCTATAATGAATAAACACTCAAAGGAAATGATTTGCATTGCGTACCCAAGTCCTTTCTATTGTCTGGTTCCCTAATGAGTTCTATTGATTTGAGCTTGATTACATAATTTTTTAATTTTGAAAAGTCTCAATGACAAAGCTGGTTTGATTCTGCAATTCAGAAACCATGCTACTTTTGCAATGTGTGTCTAAATTACAATGTAAAAAAATATTTTTTTGAAGTCTATCCACTTCATTGTGTATGATTTTCCTAGTAGTTCTCTGCCACTAGGTGGGGCTTTTGAAATAAAATAGTGGTTTCCCCGATTACGGCTTTACACAAAGCAGAACTGCACTAATAAACACTGCTTTAAAGTAAAAAAAAGTGACAGTAAAAGCATTTTGGGAAAGATCAGGCATTATAGGAAAGATGAAATGAAAATGCCATCAAAACATTTCTGAAGACAGTCAGTCCCCTTTAGAGATACAGTCATATAAAACCACCCACCACTAATTGTCTTTGGAAATGTGTATCTCATATTTGTTCAGTGAAATCATAAAAGTCATATTAAGCCATATCAGGATTCTTGTCTTTCTGTCCCCAAATATAAGACCTCTTGAAATTATAATTAAGACTTTACTTATAACATTAAGGTATTTAAGTCTTTTTATGGTCTTAAATTTGCAACTACTAAATTGAAGATTTTTTAAGGACCCTGTATTTAAGATCTAAACCTAAAGCTGCACGATTAATTGAATCCAATTGTCATGCGTATCTTGTCAGTAAAGCCAGTTCTGTAATCAGCAGTAAATCTCCATCACGTGCTTTCAGAAGGAGCAGCATTTACTACACAGAGACGTAGTTCACTGATAAGCTATGCACAATCGAGTTCATAATCACAGATATATTCACGCAATAATGAAATTGAAGAAATCATTCTGCGATTACAAAAGCTGTTAGCTTAGTTTTTCTGTGAACTACGCTCTGTGTAGTAAAGGCTATATGTTATACAGTACAGACCAAAGGTTTGGAAACATTACTATTTTTAATGTTTTTGAAAGAAGTTTCTTCTGCTCATCAAGCCTGCATTTATTTAATCAAAAATACAGAAAAAACAGTAATATTGTGAAATATTATTACAACTTAAAATAATAGTTTTCTATTTGAATATACTTTAAAAAAAATAATTTATTCCTGTGATGCAAAGCTGAATTTTCAGCATCATTACTCCAGCCTTCAGTGTCACATGTAACATCCAGTCTATCACATGATCATTTAGAAATCATTCTAATATTCTGATTTATTATGAGTGTTGGAAACAGTTCTGCTGTCTAATATATTTGATGAATAAAAGGTTAAAAAGAACTGCATTTATTCAAAATAAAAAAAAATTATAATAATATATATTCTAATAATATATTTTCTTTACTATCACTTTTTTATCAATTTAACACATCCTTGCTGAATAAAAGTATTGATTTTATTAAAAAAGAAGAAAGAAAAAAAAATTACTGACCCCAAATTACTGACCAGTAGTCTACTGTATATTGTTATTATAAAATATTTATATTTTAAAGACATAGCTTCTTTTTTTTACTTTTTATTCATCGAAGTATCCTAAAAAAGTATCACATGTTCTGAAAAAATATTAAGCAGCAGAACTGTTTCCAACTTTGATAATGAATCATCATATTAGAATAATTTCTAAAGGATCATGTGATAATGATCATAAAAATTAAGCTTTGCATCACAGAAATAAATGATAATTTAAAGTATAATACATTTAAAAACAATTATTTTAAATTGTAATAATATATCACAATATTACATTTTTTTCTGTATTTTTGATCAAATAAATGCAGGCTTGATGAGCAGAAGAAACTTCTTTCAAAAACATTAAAAATAGTAATGTTTCCAAACTTTTGGTCTGTACTTTATACTTTATTATAATAAAACGAACTCAGATAAACCATATATTGTCATAGTCTTGTGTTTATTAGTCTCGTTGAATCAATGAAAGCAGTTAAATCTTCTGTTTATTTAGCAACCGCTATAGGGATCTCCTGGGTTTCTTCTGCGATGCGTATTTAGAGTTTCAGTACGGGAGCGACCTCTGGCCTTCAGATGGAGATTTACTTCTGATCACAGAACCGTGCTTCACTGAAAGATACTCATGACAATCGCAGCTTCTGCCTAATAACAATTTATCACCTTTGTGATTTAATTTCGATTAATCGTGCCCTAAGTGCAGTGATACATTTAGGTAACCCAACTGGAAGATACGATTCCGATCCGAGCCCCAGGATGTCGATAACATTCCCAATAGACTTAATATATATTTATATATACATATACACACACACACATATATATATATATATATATATATATATATATATATATATATATATATAAATAAAATCAAATATCCTGTTTTACTCAAAAATTTCACATTACAAAAGTAAAATGGGTCACAAATGCCATTTTATGTCTACAGGACATATCAAAACAATATAACTACCACTCATAACAAGAACAACCTCAATTCTTCTTTACATAAATTAAACTTCTGAAAGTGCTGAGCAATGATACTCATGTGTGTGGATAACAGCCATTTAGGAGGTCTCTCCGTGACATTCCTCCTGTACTAATTCCACCCATAAGCATAGAGGACACAATACCACATGACACCACACAAATGGCGCTTTTCCACTGCACGGTACGGCTCAGTGATGTTCACTTTTGGGGGGTTTTCCACTGGGTACAGTACTTGGTTCTTTTTTTCAGTACCACCTTGGTTGAGATTCAAATGGCGCTTTTCCACTGCGTGGTATAACTCGGCTTGGTACGGCTCAGCACGGTACAGCTTTGCTCAACTCGAAAGTTTAGTACTTTATAGTGGGCAGGATTATTCACATGTCATTATTGTTGAAAAACTTTTTAATTCTGCATCACCCCATCAAGCTCTCGCTGGATCGGCTCCTCCGTTATCAACGAGGAACGTCTGTACTTCATCAACAAGACAACGAAACAACCATTTTTGGGTTGTTTAAAAAGGTGCGCTCATTCAAAACAGTTGAGTTCGCTCCTTTGCTGGCTGTGCTGATTTAAATCTAGCAGTTCTTTTGTGTTTGTGTTGCAAGTTCAGTGACGCAGGTATTGATGATCCTCTCCTGCCAATCCTTGATCAGCAGAGTTTACATGTCACGTTTTGGTAACGTTACGGTTCAGTTGGAACCTCAACTGAAGTGGTACTTAATAGGGCTGCACGATATTGGGAAAAAATGACATTGCGATATTTAATTTTTCTGCGATATATTGCAATATGAAATCTAATCTAATTTTTTCTTACAAACAAAAATTGGGTGAGCAGATTTATATTCTCATTTTAAATGATTTAAACATCGACACCATTGTGTCAATTGATTAATATGCGCGAGGGAGAGAGAGCAAGACAGTGCTCATGTTGTTTGAAGCGCGCTCTCTCTCTCTCCCTCTCCCTCTGTCATGCTCTCTCTTTCTCTCACGCTCTCTCTCTCTTGCGCTCTCTCTCATTCGTCAAGGGCCGGGGAGCAGCTGGCCCGTACAGTTAATGAATAACGGATCAATTACCACAGCCTACATCCTGCGATGTGACTATCGTGGATTCGTACATCGCGATATCGATGCTTAAACGACACATCGTGCAGCCCTAGTACTTAAAAAAATAAATAAATAAATAAATTGTCTGTTTCGTTGTCAGTTGAAGAAGTACAGACATTCCTTATAGCGGTTCCTTTATAGCAGTGGAGCAGATCCAGCGAGAGCTTGATGGGGCGACGCGGAATGAAAAAGTTTTTCCGGAGTCATGGCAGTAGAGGCGTGCAACTATAACGACATGTGAATAATCCTGCCCACTCTAGCGATACTAAACTGCAGTGGAAACGCAAACCGAGCCGTGCCAAAAGTTACGCGTCATACCACACAGTGGAAATGTGTGAAAAATTCTCCTTCACACTTCAGTCTCACAACTGATCAAAGCAAACTCTTTTAAAAGAGTATATCTGATGTAGCACTTATAGGCGAAAGGCTTCCACAACATTTCGTTGCTTTGAAACACTGAGAGCTCTCCACAAAAAAAGCCCATTCATTAAACTGCCCACCCACAAGATGTGTATGCACACACACTCCCATTGTTTGACAATGCTACCCCCAACTGAATGCCCCTCAGTTGGAGACCACACAATGATTCAAAGTTTTATTTTGTGAACATTTCATCCTAAAACTGAACAAGCTGTTCCGGGAGACCAAAAAACTGCACCTAGTCTAAACCCAAAGGTCTGGTTATTTAAAGTTTTCAAAGATGACTTTAAAAACCTTCTAAAGCTAGCTTAGATAATAAATACCTGACTTTGGGCTATAACAAAAAAAAAAACCTTTCTATCTGTAGAAATCTCAAGAGATGCATCGTCATCAACAGGGACGACTCGCGTTTCTGGCCTTAATAATCAACAATATGTGGACCTGCTCTTTTAATGCCCAAAGTTGCCAAGGGAGCCTTTCTGATGGCCAGATTTACATTTTTAGTGCTACTCAATGGCAGAAACAGAAGAAAGACTGAATGTTTACTGTAAGGGCTGATCACATCAGCCCTCAGTGTACATTACATAAAAAGGAGTCCCTGAAATGTCAGAACGTTGGCATCTCTTGAGTTTGACAGCCAGATCAGCTGTTTGGCCAAAGCATGATTGACTAACACGCTGGGACACAATGTTACAGTTTGGAGCCAATAGAAGGAGTTCTTATTTTTTGCTTTGATATTAGTTTCAATATCTTACACAATGAGGGCTGTAATTTATTGTTTTTAAGCTGATGTCCCACATCCTCAGATTCAAACCACCGACCTTCTGGATACTCGTGAGCACTAGCAGCACTACCACTACCCAGGGGGTTTGTTAATATCAATCTATTAGACCTTACATCATAGTGCAAAGCTTGAAATGTCATTGTAAAAGCATGCAATGAATATTATAGAGAATCTATGACAACATCCCTCTGGACAGAAAGATTCTAATGTTGGAGTTTCGGTTTGAGCATTCGTTCTGAGACATTTTCAGTTGTGCAAACAGGTAAATAACTGTTTTCGAGTCTCCCTGATCACACTTCCTCATTATCAATCTGAACAGCACTGTGGCACATCAGATAAGATATCTTTACACTACTGCCCTTCCTGACTGAAGTGGAATTTTGATAGGGTTATTGCCGGATAGGCAAAAAGCGATCCAAGACATTTAATAGCACTGTCCATCTGGATTTCCTTGGGTCAATCTATTTGCCAAAGCAACAATGAGATCAACTGACCTTCTTTAATCTTTGACAAACACTTGTTATAACATATTTATGCCTTTAAACTAATTAGTATATATTTGTATGTTACAAGTAGGCCTGCTTGTCTTTTAAAAACTTTACTATTAAGAAAAAAAAGACTACTATTTCACTATTCATTAGATTCCAGTACTCAGGCGGCATTCCTTTGCTACTAGTCAGAATCTCAAAAGTGATATGTAACTATTTAATTGATACTAGTAACAAATGGCAATTTGTTTAACTGAATTCTATCGGGGTCTGTGGTTCATACATTACCTATTCACTTCAGACTAGTATGTATTTCAATTGTTGCTTGTGGCTATTCTAGTTCACTACCAAAGAAACATTAGGTACTAGTAAGTATTCTTTTGTTTTAACTGTAGCTAACCTGTTAGTATAGTGGAACAATATAACAAAGGAATAAGTACTTAAGTATCAATATCTAATGTAAAGAATAAACATCTCAGTAATAGTTGCCAGTCATTTCTTTGACCACAACATTTTTTTCATTACGTTTTAGTACTTAAACATAAAAATAGATACTAGTTAGTTTCAAAGAACATTTTACCAACACCACTAAACCATTTGAAGGATGAGTACAATCTTACCATGTCAACTGGGATGTTTCCCGTCATCTTTAAAACGTTCTGTCGTATCCTCACTTTAGATTAAAAGTTGTTTTTCTTCTTTCAACTTGCTTAAGTAACAGCAGGTGGCTTGTGTTAAAGCAGCTGCTCATGCAGAGATCACTCGTCTGGTTATTCCTGTAGGTTCGCTGGTAGAGAGAGGTAGTTAAGCGCAGGCAGGAATATGTTGTTCTTCCTCAGTCAGGCTTCCGACTTCTTGCTTTTTCATGGCATAAACTTCAAAACGGAGAAAAAACGGATTTCTGGATTTTATATTTCTGTGGGAGGACACCCTCCCATCCAGAAATAAAAAAGATATATATTAGGAAAAATGTTCCTACGCCATAGGAAAACAAAACACTTACAATTCAGCCATTGGTATTTGCAAATATACCGAGAAATGAGTTCCTCGCGAGTCCGCAATAAAAAATAGACAGTCGCCTGTTAGAAAAAATGCTGTAATTCGACGGATTTTTTCAGTCTTATATCCGTCTTCGTCTGCGCTCGCTCTGCTGTCATCCTGCCTCAAAAAAACATGGCGGCAGTTGACGGGGGTAAGGCTGAACGTGGGGAAACCAGAGCTGGTGAGGCAGATAAAAACTGCGCGATGTCGATCGCTATGTGTGTGCGCGCGGATGAATACGCACGCCCCCCAGCAGTTAATATAAGAGGCGGAAGAGAGAGAGAGAGAGAGAGAGAGAGGCGAGCCCACAAATCCATGCGCACCCCGATACGTGTCGGTATGACTACTGGAAAGTATTTGGGAACTTTTAACAAAATGATTTATGCCTATAATTTTTTTCAGAGTATATAATGCTAAACATTTATAAAAAAACAACAACAAAAAAAAAAAACACACGCAATCAGCATAATATTGTTTTGATGTCAGGTTTATTGTTATTCAGTTATTTAGCCTACCACATAGACTAGTTCCCACCAGTAGTTTACCTGTGGGTTTTGTACTAAGCCCATAGTGACCACAGGTAAAATCGCGTGTGACTCTTCATTTGTTAGATCTGTGTAACTGTGTTTTTATACCCTGCTGGAAAAAAAGACTAACATGGTTTGCTGTTTTAAGCTGGTCTAAGCTTGTCTCACAAGCCATGCAAGCTGTTAGGCCTACTGTGTTTTTCAGCAATTTGTTAGGAATAGCCAGAGGTCTCTTACAAATTTAAACATGTTTATTTTGAAATAATGACTGTCCTACTGTGCACTGTTCCTAATTAACATATGTTGTATTCACTTATCATCATCATATCATCATTACGGTTATAATTATTTATTTATTTTTAATAAATTTATGGCTCGACTAATGCAGTTGCCCTGCTTGAAAGTAACTTTGTTCTGATTCTTTTGTGGCAAAATCAAATTTCTCTTTAGATATTTTGTTTCTTTCATTGACATTTTCATAACGAGCAATTACATTTTCATCTTTGGTCTCATTTTTGCAACATTCTCATGTAATTTGACAGGCACTTTTGCACGTGCTTATAGCTATTTCATGAATAAATCTACATAGACAGAGTTTTGTGTGTATGGCCGTCTTGAAAGCATGAGGTCTATATCTGTGCTGTTGACTCTACCTCTATTGTCTTGCGCAGTGTTGAGAGGAATTCATCCTGACGTGGGGTGTCAGAGCCACAGATATTCAAGAGGATTAACTCTTTAATCTGTCACTGATTCTTCTGTGCTGCCTCCAAAAATGCTTTTGTTCTCATGTTTGCCATTTAATCTCCTGTCAGAACAAAATAAAGCCACAAATGTCATCAAAACCACACAACTTCAAATAAATGTGGGTTTTTTTTAAACGTGTATTTGTGTGTGTGTGTGTGTGTGTGTGTGTGTGTGTGTGGGTGGGTGGGTGGGTGCCGGGTAGACCAAAATCGTAATCTGTGACTGTTTTGCTGTTCAGACAAACATGTAACCACTTCCTTTGTTTGATTGGGCAACATTAATCTGTGTAATAGTGTGTTTATAGGGAAACCATTGAGTACAAACTCAAGACGGGGCTGACACACACACACACAAACACAAAAGGAAAACAATTACTGTGGATTATATGTGTCAAGGTCCTGGAGTTGAATGACATAGGAAGCCCTATACATTGCAGACATAAGAACATATAGGTAGAGCTAAAGTGAGATTATGCCCAGAATAAACACAGAGTTGCATCTTAGTGCTGTGGAACCAGACCAGAGGGTTTTACATGACTGCCTTTAATAAACAAAGACTTTCAAAACTACTGTTAGGGTTACATGCATTCCTCAAAGTACAAAAATAGCTCTCTGAATGCATTATTGACAGGCTGCTTGGTCCTTCTGTTATTTTTTTGTTTTGTATATTTGCAATTTATACAACATTTTCACAGATTTGAGAAACTGAGGGTAGTGCGATATGCATCTCAGACAGAGACGTAACCCAGAGGCTCTGGGGTGCGAGTGTTAAAGCTCGGGAGATCTCAGTTATGCTTTAAATAGATGTTTGGTCTCTGATGTTTCTCCTAATTAATTGTATACATTAAGAGAGTATAGAGGTATATGTTTAATGTAGAGAGTAACTCACATAAACTGATCTTTGGAAGATTTTGAAAGAGAAATATTCAGGTTCATATTGAAATGTTTGAATTTTTATCACATACATTCGTTACCTTTCCTAAACTTATCAGAATTTGAGATGTTGAGATGTTCTGAAAGAAAAAGCTTATTTGTTATTTTTATTTCTTACAGATAGGCATATTGTTGATATATATATATATATATATATATATATATATATATATATATATATATATATATATATATATCAAAAGTATGAGGTCTCTAAGATGTTTTATTGTAAAATATTGTATGCTCATCAAAGCTGCATTTCTTCAATCAAAAATACAATAAAATTGGTATTTAACTTAAACTTAACTTAAAATAGTTATTTTCTACTTAAAAATATTTTAAGATGTGATTTATTCCATTTATTCTAGCAAAGCTAGATTTTGGGGGGGGGTTTTCAGATTTTTTTTCTGATCTGGTTCCACAATCCTTCAGAAATCAATTTGATTTGCTGCTCAAGAAACATTTCTTCTTATTATGGATATTGAAAACAGTTCAAGTTAATATACAGCATTTATTTAAAACAGAAATCTAAGGTAACATTATAAATGTCTTTACTGTCATTGTTCATCAATTTAATGCATCTATATATTTTAAAAAGTAATGTCAAGAGTTGCACAGGAAAAATTCCTAAACATTGTTGTAACGAATTAAACCTTGATAATCATCGGGAAGAAGGAGGCAGGAACCGGCGGACGATCAAATAAGATTTAATAATGACAAAAGAAATACAAAACAGCGCGTCAGCCCCTCACAGACGACTGACGCGCACAAATAAAAAGCAAAACACAAACTAAAACCCAGGCCTGGTCCTCTCTCGTCCTTCACTGTCATCGCTCCTGTTTTATATCCTTCCATCTCCTCCGTGGGACTCGGGACCGGTGGGTCGAGCAGGTGTCGCTCATTTCCAATCACTTCACCGGCCTCGCTCGTTCCCACGTCTCTCGGCCCTGCCCCACTCGTCACAATTGTATTTGCACTGGTGTTAATAACTGGTAATAATTAACATTGTAAAAGTTGGCTTTTAAACTGCCTTGAACATTGATCCTTGCCTCAATATTTATAATGATGAAAACACGATTATCACGTAAACAGTTTCTTCTTCTTTCTGAGATTTATAGTAAGTAGTGAATATTACTAATAATAAATTCTAATTATAAAGCACTTTACATTTTAAAGAAAATCTCAAAGTGCTAGTGAGAAAATAATTTAGATTTAATTCATGTATTTAGAGAGGTGTTCAATTATATGTGTGTGTGTGTGTGTGTGTGTGTGTGTGTGTGTGTGTGTGTGTGTGTGTGTGTGTGTGTGTGTGTGTGTGAAACTGTGGTTAGTCTCCCATTACATTATTTCTAAACATAAACCTGTTTATGCCTCACTCATCACATGTCTGAACCTTTCCATGAAGCTTTTGACTGTGCCAGTTTAGTCTGTGTCTGAATGATCATTTGAAGAACAGGTACCACAGCTTTACTGTGTGTGACTATTGCCCAAATTGCCATGGCAGCCACCATTTTCTGTTTTTCTTTCCAACTCAGAGCAAAACCTTCCCTAAACATTTCCACTGTTTCAGCTGCAGCTTTGAAACTGGCCATTCATAATGTTCCTTAAAGGAATAATTCATCTGAAAATGCAAGTTCTGTCATCATTTACTCACCCTCACTTCGTTCCAAACCCATATGACTTACTTTTTTCTATGAAACATGAAAGGAGAAGTTTAGAAAAATGTTCATGCTGTTAATTTCCATAATTTAAAGTAAATTTGGATGTAATCTGTCAACTTACAAAAATAATAGCATAAAAGAGCATTGGAATACAGAGTATAAATCATATAAGCAACCTTTATAGTACTTTTATAGTGTTAATTTATTTTTTTTGTATTTTAGAGAACCCATTCACAACCAATTATCCTGAGAAGAACAGTAGCTCAGAAATTCTGCTAACTTTTGTGTTCCACGGAAGAAAAAAACATTATAGGATGGACATGAGGGTGACTAAATGATGACAAATACACAAAAAGACTAATAATACGTTTCATTTTGCACTATTTTGGCATTTCGTTCATTAGCTTATACTACATTGCCTTTTAAAAGAGTCTTTGAGTCTGGAAAAAAAAAACAAAGATTAATAATGATAAAAAAAATATTATAGACTGAATTAACTGTAAGTCACTATGGATAAAAGTGTCTGCTAAATGCATAAATGTAGATGTAAGGAGCTTTTCTACTTTAATGAATCTTGGTTTTTAACCATTCCTGAATTCATTTTGGGCGCCATAACATGTCTTTTACTGTAAGGCCCATGTAAAGTCCAGCGAGACACATGATTAGTGCATACCAGGCCGGGTGTGGCTGTAATGACAGTATTACCTTAACACCACAACAGCGATAAATAGTACACCGTATTATAAAGGGTGGAGACACACAGTGTATGTTTCATCTGTTTGAAACGGAGCCTTACTTGAGGGCTCATGTTTACATTTTCCCATGGAATCTTCAATGGCTTTAATGCCTTGAAAACAATCTCCTCTCACAAGCGATCAACCTTTTACCTTTATCCAGAAATATTCCTCAACTCAACAGATGTTACATTTTCCATCAGCTGTGACATCATCTGCTGACATCACGTGGGCAGCCCTGTCTAATACCACTTAAACCCACCTCATTTGTGGGGGGAGAAAACACATCATCCTGTACAGCTATAAGGGGTGGTGTGACGGAACACCTTGACATCCCATTTTTTGTTCCTTCAACATTAGTGATGGTGACAGGAAGCTGCAAATAACCAGACCACCTCGCAGGACCTGTGAGGTGAGGAGGAGAAGTGAGGAGGAGATTTCAACAAGGGGTCGAAGTTCTTCTTGTAAATTGACCTGAGACAAGCAAGTCAGGATTGGGATGCAGGTTAGGAAGCAGGTCCTATTGAAAGAATAACACAAACTCAAATAGCAGTTATTATTTGGAACATTAATAGGGCAGATTGCACATGGACATCATGGCCTAGAGGCTTTGGAGTATTTTACTGCTTCGGGGTTATTATAGGGCTAGAACAAACATTTTAAACATGAAAAAATTTGATTTAAAATAAAATGTGAAAAATTATTTTATTTCCGCTAGTTACCAAAACAACATTTCCCCTTTTCATTTAGTTTAACATAGATGTACTACGACTTAAACTGAAACTGAAAAATAAATAAATAAAAAACTATATAGATGTATCTTTAAAACCTAATAAAAATGACAAAATGTTAGTAGTTTAGTTGTGTTTTTGTCCATTTTATTATTATTTTTATTTATGTTTATCTTGAAAGAAGACAAATAAAACGAATTAAAAATGTAAAAACTCTAATAGTATCTCACTGATACTAAAATAACACTGATGTCCATGATACTGATATAAACAAGGCCTCTGACTGCCGTTAAATAATATGATCATATTACTTGTATGACACTTGTGTACTTTTATTCCATTAGTAGTTACAGGATTGAAGGTTTGACTCTGAACTTGGCAGTTCAGTACGTTTACTGGAAGTGTTTAATATTACTATTTGCTATTCCAGCTTATGTTCGGAGTACTCTACATCCATATTTAGGGGTGGAAATGTTGACAAGAGCTCACGATGTACTGTTGTCTGTTGGGCGTGGGGCGCTATAATCGAGAAGAATGTCTGGCTTACTGTTTGTTAACAAACATTGTTGATTAGGTCTGATATTGTTTAGCTGTCTCTCCCCTTCAGGGATATCCTGTATCTCGCTAACAATGTCAGAGCACAGCAGTCTAGCATAGCTGAACATGCTGGGTTGGTCTGATGAGAGGGAGACCCTAGAGATTCAATTTTTGGCTCTGTCACTGATTATGGCCAGCAACCCAAGAACGACAGTTCCATCCGGTGATGTGGGAAAAGAACAGCAAGAAAGTATATATATAGACACACAAATAGGAAAATATTTACATTACAGATTAGTTCTACTGTATGTCAGATGGTATGATCACCATCCAAGATAAGTAATTGTCCACAGTTTCAATAAAATTCAACAAAGATTGAATGTTATTACCTATGCAGGCCTTTCTGAGACCGTCCCACAGAGTTTCAAACAGGTCATATTGCAGTGTGTATTAATTTCAGGAAACTCTGTTCTCTCTAAGGCACTGGGGCTCACATGTGTAAAACAGGAAATTTGGTGATTAAGAGCAACAACCAACAAAAGCATTATCTCGTGGGACATATTAGAAACTGCAACACAGCTGAGGTCTGAAACCGAGAGCAGAAGCACACAATGCAAAGAAGTATCAAGTGCAGCACAGAAGCCTTCTTGAAACTCTCCTTGGTCTCAAAACCACCAGATTAACTTTCAGAGCATAAAATCATCTGAGTTTCTCAGAATGGAGTACATAAAACTGTGAATTCTCAAACGCCCATTATAGAAACCACAAATATTCACACAAAAGGCATTTATCAATTCAGTACAGAGTTTTGCATGTGTCTATCCTACAGCAAATGTCTTCAAATGCTTTGATGCGGATATGCTGCCATTAACAAATACAAATTTATGTATAGTTATTTAATAAACACATCTAAATGCAACAGATGTAATGACTCTGCATGTGTATATATATATATATATATATATATAAAATTCATTAAAGCATCTACATCTGTCTGGGGCCAGTTGCTGTGGAGGAGTAATGGATCAGTCAGTAACACTCAATCTTAAACTTACACACTATAGAATCAACACCACTAAACTAAAGATATATTCCCAGAATGCATTTGGTGATAATGAAGAGGCAATTATGGATGGGTAAGAATAGACACAGTCTGGAACATCAACCTTTAATCAATGCAATGACTGTAACTTTCATCAGAGCCATCATGTATTATATGTTCATAGGGGTTATAATGTGTGTATATATATATATATATATATATATATATATAGACACACACACACATACACTTTTAAAATATCTACATGTGTGTGTATTTATATATACATAATCTATATACATATAAATATATACAAACACTTATTTTGGATGTGATTAATTAATCGTGATTAATCATTTGACAGCCTCATATATATATATATATATATATATATATATATATATATTAGGAGTGTAACGGTTCACAAAATTCACGGTTCGGTTCGATACGATACACTGGTGTCACGGTTCGGTTCGGTACGGTTGATACAGCAAAAAGAAAAAATTGGCAGATAAATTTCCTTGATTTTTAAAAAATGTTTTATTTATTAAAACTAACAAAGTATGTTTTTTTTGTTTACATTGAACAATGATGGAGCTATTCTTTACCCATCTTCTATAGTGTTTTCTTAGCAGCATACTGTATAAAACAAAAACAGCTCCTTATAAAAAAATGAAAATGTTATATTATTGTAGTAGCTAGTTATGAACAAATACAAAGATGTAACTTTTTATATGGAACTCTATAACTCTTTATATTGAGTGTGTTTTTACTCAATTGGTTCTCTATAGGGCTTATGTTTTTTGGAACAAAGCAGGAATTACGGTCTGTCTGAAATGGGCTCGTGAAGGAATATTGTAACTGGGCTCAATTACATTAAGCATGTTCTTAAAACCTACCTATGTGGGAAGTTCCGGGAGTCTCCCGCATATTGAAAGCGGCTCCCTGAGACCCGCAAATTAGTTAAAATCTCCCGGAATCTAGACCGAGCGAGCAAAAGCGCGCATGCGAAACAGAACAGATACTGTGTTTCAAACCGTGTAGTGCACGCACGGCAGAGAGGGAGAGGGAGCGAGAGTCCTTGCGTGTGTGTGCCAGAGCCGTTAAATATGAGAGTTGCGACACTCTTTGATCTCGCCGCCACGCTGTCACATGGTTCATGTAGCTCTCAATAGTTCCAAACAACTCCGCGCTGTCAACCAGTTTGAATGGTTTTAAGCGGGACAGACAAGCTTCAACTATATTTGCAGCAATTATAGGTAAATATTGACGCATAATATGTATTGATTATTACGTTGACACTTGCATTACATACATATAATAGCATTTTTTTCTGTGGAGTGGCGGAACACGGCATTAATCAGTTTTTGTGTTTAATTTTGGAGGGAAGATCGGGCGGCAACGACTATATTACAGAATTTTCCGGGCAAATATTAACGCGTATGAACTGATTACTATGTTTACTACACTTAAAGTGTGTTCTCTTTTCCTAAATACGATCCATAACATTACCGTTAACGGGATTCATTTCAGTATGGTTAACTCTTTCATCCTTCCCTAAACATAGGCTAAACCTTCCCGAAACATAAGTGTACTGTTAATATTAACCTACAGTATGTCTGTATACTAAAAATATATACACATACAAAAAAAAAAGTTATCCTAAGAACTAATTTGTCCTAATAAGAAGGTTTTAAGGTTTTATATATATATAATGTATATAATTATAATATATATAATTTATATGTAATGTGTTTATTATACACACACAGACATATATATATATATATATATATATATATATATATATATATATATATATATATATATATATATAATTAAATAAATGTATATATAATATAGAGTAGTCAAAATTAGAAATGGATCAAAAAAGTGAATCAAAGTTAAAACCTTAAAAAGTCTTAAAACCTGCTTCTTAGGAATTGGCCAGCCACTTCGGACCAGACTTCTCCAGACGATAGATGGATGTACTAGGGTCCAACAGTTTTCTGCAGCTCGGAGCTGATGGTACTGCTGGACATCTTCTAATTGCAGGGCAGGTAAGCATGATGTGCCTTTCATCTGCTGCAGTAAGTTTCTTTGGGTGACACTGCTGACCAGTCCTTAATTTCTTTGTGCTTCTTCAACAGAGCTTGGGCAGCACATCTGAAGCAGCGCATCCGTCTTGTGTCTTGTTGCTGCGTCTTGCTGTGGTATATGTTTTTTTTTTTTTAGCTTTTTATTGTTTGGCTGTTCCTCACCCAGTTCTGTTAATGTTAATATTACTGTATATATTTTGTGTATTTAAAATTTAATTTTGATGCTTTGGAAATGTTCTTATAACGTTTATGCCAATAAAATTGAATTAATTTTTGTGTGTGTTTAATTTTGAAGGGAAAAGGGGACTGCTCCGATAAGGTATAATAATTTACAGTATGTGCTGTATATATTTTTCTTGTGCTTCTATGGTCATAATTACTAATATCCTAAAGTTATGTTAAGACACATTCACATAAATATATTCACATGCACAACAAGTGAATATCAATGAATGCCAGAAGCTGCTCAGTTTAAGTCAAGAAAAAATGTCAACAGTGAAAAATATACAAGGCAACCAATTGCATTTAACAAAACATTTAATTAAACATTACATCCTGTGAGAGGGTAGATACATTTTCCTTGAATGTTCGGTCTTCAAAGAGACTCGCTTGACTTCCAACAAGGAAGCTGTAAGTAATGCAATAGTTACTTGAATTTATATTTACAAAGATGTATTCTGCTTTCATGTGTATACATTCCATTACACAAACGGGACTGTTAGATTAAAGTTCAATGTGTTACCAGAGCAGCAGTGTACATGTGCTTCTTTCATCAAAAATTTTAAGAGCAATGAACATGAGTTATGCAGCTGAAATTCTTCACTGTATTCTAAATAACTATTAAAATCATGACTTCAGTTTTTTGGTCAAAAGTCAGTCTCAAATGGTTTCACATGTCAGCCTCTTCAATTTAAAAATAGATTAATAATCTTTCTTTTTGCAATTATACTTTTTATTTTCTGGGCTCATCCACATTTATGCTTCTTATCCTATCACAGGGTGTCCGCGGGGTTTTAAAAAGTATTAAAAAGTGATAAATAAAAATTGTCAAATTTAAGGCCATTAAAAGTGTTAAATGTGGTCTCAGAGGTATTTTTTTTTCCAAATTAGGTATTATTTTTTCAGACTATCAGGTGTCCTATTCTGATTGAAATTCTATCTGCGTTCGCGTTAGTTCGTTTAAATATGGGCTTTAGCATATCTGGGCACATAATCAAAGATCCGTCTCAACGTATGTTTGATGCTGACGTCATATTCAGTGGTCGTTCGGCATCATCTCAGAACACTGCACGCTCAACAGAAGTGGCTGGCTTAAGTTTTATTTTAGACTTGCTTCAAGGCATATCTTCAACGACTGGACAACCATCATCGTCTTCATGGGCAAATGCAAGTTTTCTAATAGCTGGGTTAACGACCCAGCGTTTAAGGACTGGCTCAGGCCTGTAGTAGGGAATAACAGGCAGGCTTATTGTTTGGTGTGTAAAAAAAACATCAATGTCAACTGGATGGGAGCTAACGCACTTCGGTCGCATATGCAATCCACTAAACATAAAAATGCAATGTGTGCCAATCTCAGCTGTCTGCGCGGCTGCACCTCCACCACCACCGCCGCAAATTAGTGCCACTGTAGGCCTACTGGCCAACGCTATGGCTCCAGCAACGTCTGACCTCCGGGTGGTCATGGGCACCACACCAACTCTGCGCGCGGAGGCTCTGTGGTGTCTGAACACTGCAGTTAATCACCACTCATTAAACTCCAATAAAGGAATTTCGGAGCTGTTTAAAGAAATGTTTCCCGACTCTGACATCGTGCAGTCATTCACGTGTGGTAAAGACAAAACCGGGTACATCATCAGATTTGGATTAGCATCGTTCTTCAAAAAACAGCTTGTGGATGGCATCAACAAGGCTGGGCCATTCGTGTTGATGTTTGATGAGAGCCTCAATCAGGCGTCAAAGAAAAAACAACTTGACATCCATGTTCGATACTGGGAGGATGACCGTGTCCAATCCAGATAGTTTGGATCTCAGTTTTTGGGACATGGAAGGGCCGAAGATTTGTTGCATCACATAAAGGTAAGTTCCTATTTAATATAACCCTCATTTGAAGAGTTATTTATTCACAAAGATTTTGTATATTATAGGATGATGTTGGCTAATTTACTGTTGGTTACACAAAATAATAAAATTGGCCAAAGTCCTGCAGTTACTTGAATGAAACCTGTAGGCCCATCTGCATTTATTGACCTGTGGGGTATATCTCCAAGGTACAAGAAAATTGTTTTTAGTAGTGCTGTCAACGTTAACGCGTTAACGCATGCGATTAATTATTGTCTGGTTTAACGTGTCAAAATATTTAACGCAATTAACGCAGCATCCGTATTTTCTGCCATCCGTTGGCTAGCTTTACATTATATGATCACGCTCTTATTCATTTAAATGCTTTTAAACATTTCAAGCGCGGCAAGACAAAAGAGAATGCGCTGTCTGTGAATGCCCTTATGTGACACATACACACGTACACACACACACACACACACACACTTAAGCTCTTGAACTAACAGTAAACATCCCAAAGTGCCAGTTTTGTCGATTATCCTCATAAGAGTAATCTTAAATGATTTATATAAAGTCTAAAATGAATAAAAAGAGTTGTGAGAGAATGAGGCGAGATCCACAGACAGTGTATAAACGGTGAGATCCGCGTGTCTAAGAAGATATTGTATAGGGACAGTCAAAGTGCATAGGTTATTCAGATTGATTAAAGCCTTGTGTGAGAAGTGTGTGTTAGCAAGATGGTTTTCTGCATTCTCTCAACAGTCAGGAAGTGTCAATGCTTTATCAAATTAATAAGTTCAGAAGAAGCCTTACACATTCCTAGCTCTACTTAGATGTTATAACATGATGTGATGTATGTATTGCCAAATGGTCTGATAGGCCAACTGGGACTAATACATTTAAATGACCTACTGTATTAATTAACTTAGTTTCTTTGTCTATGTTGTAGGTGATGTAATCATTCAGCAGTTTACATCATTGCTGTCTCTTGAGGGCAGAGGTGAACATCCGCTCTTTCCAGCCTTTCAAGCAACGTGTGGATGTGTTTCTACACTTGACCCTCAGCCCATCCTACATGGACCTGTTGAGATTCTGCCAGAGCGTTTTACTTCTTTCACATGGACAAGCCACCGTGGAGAGGGGCTTCTCCATTAACAAGAAGGTGGAAACCTGTAACCTTCTTGGTGAATCCTTGGAGGCACTGAGGTTAATCTGTGACAATGTCAGTAGCTGTGGTGGTGTCCTCAAGGTGCCTTTAACCAAGGACCTGCTGGCTTCTGTGGCCTCAGCAAGGTCCCAGTACAGGCTCTACCTGGAGCAAGAGCGTAAAAAGACGGAGAGTGATGCTCAAACACAGAAAAGGAAGGCCGCAGAGGCCGAACTACAGGAGCTCAAGAAGCAATGCAGAGTCCTGGACGAAGTCTGTGCCATCCTTGAAAATGATGCCAAAATTGGCCGAGGAGGCAGAGGGGAAAGCTGGGTCAAAAATGGCCCAGCTAATCACCAAATCAAACACACTTAGAAGGAGACACAAAGAGAAAAAAGAGGAACTGGTCAAAATGGACAAAACTATTGAGGAAAAGGCCATGAAATTAAGGCACTTGCCATAGGATTTTATGCCCACAAGTTCATATTAGGCCTATAGCCCAAGTGCAAACAATAGTTCACCAGTTCATAGAAGATGCCCGTTTGTGAATCCGCAACAGTTCATAGAAGATGCCCGTTTGTAATGCATCAACTTGCAGTGAATGCCAGCCAGTGTGCTAGAACTATCCATTCTCTCCATTGCACATTTATGTAGTTTGTTTTATTTTTATTTACTAAGTGAAATAAATGTGCAATATGTTGTCAACATCAGTCTCTAAATCTATTCTTTTTTGTATGTTATATATGTCAAAATCTGTGTAAATAATAGAAAGGTCATGATTAACACTTGCAATTCAGTGTCGTGATGGTTTTAAAAAATATTCTGAAGGTAGTAAAAAAGGTATTAAAAAGTAGTAAATTTAACTTAAGGATTGCTGTATATACCCTGTCTCACAAACGGTCTGTGTAACTTTAATGACTAAATAAACCAAAGAACAACCTTGCAATATACAAGTTAGCTATGTTATCTAGTTGAGCTAGTAAAAAGAAATAAAAAACAAAAATTCTAGTTAAACTAGCTAAAGTTAATTGTAATCAGTTGTACTAATACGGTTGCAAACAAGTGTTAATCACTTTAACAACAAATCTAATACCCGACGATAAACGTTGTACGCCAACGAACTTGAAGAAAATTTGAGGTAAATGTAGCCCATCATCAGATTATGGTAGCTAATATTAGTTAAGTGTTTGTTACTTAAGCAGCGATTAAGAGTCTACCTACCTCAGGCTCCAATAAACATTAATAAAGCTGGCAACATGAAATACAACTATTATATAGATTCATGAGAGGTCGGCTAATGCGTTCAAATGTCGAAAATACAGTGATTTCATCAATTTACCAGCGAGCGTACTTCAGAAACATTGAAAATGTGTGGAGTTCAGCGCTGGAACTATCAGTGTTTGGAACTATTGGCTGCTCCACGACACGCTTTACTTCCGCATTCCAAATATGGCAGTCTATGGGAGTGTCGCAACTCTGTTTTTCAACGGCTCTGGTGTGTGCTAATGTGCGTGTGTGCGAAGCGCATGTAAGACAGAGAGCATCCTGATTGGACTGTTTCTGCAAATCAACCAATCAATTGTCAGTGTGGGCGGGCTTTTATCTCTTGCCCTGAACAAAATTAATCAGTTATGTCTATCTAGAAACAGGAGCACCATTGCAGAGAGAGAGTGCCACAAAACAAAAAAAGTATAAGACACATTTTACGGCAGACTACACGAAAGTGTACTACTGTCTTATAGGTGTCAAACATAATGACAGTCTTGCTCAAGCATTGCCCATGGAGGGTTATATGATTCCAAAAGGCATGTTGAGATGAGTTGACGAGTTTAATTTCATCTGCATATTAGGTTAGTTGCCAAGGCTACATGAAAACAACCAACTCCTTAGACCTGTTTAAAGTTGCAATGGAAAATAAATAAAAGCAGTTTACATAAATTGTATAAGCAGATTATATAAATAGTTAAAGTAACATATTTAACATAATTAAAGAATAATTACATAGGCCTATAGCTTATAGAAATAATATTTTATGCTTTTATATCTGTTAGGGACCACAACATGTTAGGGAGGCTAAGCGCAGGGAAGGCTGCTCCAATATATCTCAGTTCTCCCATTCAAATAGGCAAAGTCTCACTAAGAAGGTGACTACAGCTGAGATGTATTTCCCTGAAATGACTTTTTGCAGGTTGGGATGTCTGCTATACTACCTCAAACTTGTATCGTACAGCTCAGGAAATTCTGACACACACAGTACTGTACTAGCCGTTCATTCATTTTGGTTTCCGTGCTTGTTTTGGATCCTATTGGTCGCCCTGGTAATCGTCACAGCGCGAAGCGGCAAAAGTTGAACTATTTTGAACTTTGACCGCGGCGTGCGCGCAAGCACGCAAATGATGCGCACCGCTGCGCTTGCGCTTTTGGTCGACGCAGCAACAAAACGTCCTTGCGCGGAGCAAGCCATTGAGATGAATGGGTTTTATATATAGCGCAGCGCCGCGCATACCGCGTCCTGTGTGAAAGGCCCATAAAGGCGCTCGCTCACTTACAGGGAATCCAAAGTGCACCCAAACACCAGACCTGTTGGTTATTGGAGGATCTTCTATTTCTGGTCTGTTAAACGCATTGGCCATTTTGCAACGAGCCTTCAGCGCGTACTGAGTGAGTGAGCGCCTGACTGAGTAGCCTAACATAAACATATAAGTTGGTGTTTTTTTCTTCTTCGGGGGTGTCAGGGGCGTTGCCTGTTACGTCGTTTGGGTTATTGGGCTACCTTGTTGAACGCATATCATTATATTTCACTTTTTTTTATTCAAAATATAATTAATTAGTCCAACGAACCGTTCGGTCCATAATGCGTACCGCGTACCGAACCGAAAGCCTCGTACCGAACGGTTCAATACGAATACGCGTATCGTTACACCCCTAATATATATATATACATACATACATACACACACACACACACACAAATATATATATATATATATATATATATATATATATACACACACACACACACACACACACATTCCGATATAGAACACACACACACAAACAAATAAATGATAAATAATAAATTATTATAATTTAACCCTTAACTGTTGTTTGTAATATAAATATATGTTCTTATATATATCACTTTATTAGGTACACCTGTTCAATTGCTTGATAACACAAATTGCTAATCAGCCAATCACATGGCAGCAACTCAATGCATTTAGTTTAGAGAATCAGAATGTGGAAGAAAGGGGATTTAAGTGACTTTGAACGTGGAGTGGTTGTTGGTGCCAGATGGGCTGGTCTGAGTATTTCAAAAACAGCTGATCAATTAGGATTTTTATGCACCACCATCTCTAGGAAGATATCCATTTAGCGGCAGTTGTGTGGACGAAAATGCTTTGTTGATGTCAGAGGTCAGTGGAGCATGGGCAGAATGGTTCGAGATGATAGAAAGGCAAAAGTAACTAAAATAACCACTCATTACAACCAAGTTCTGCAGAATACCATCTCTGAACGCACAACATGTCAAACCCTGAAGCAGATGGGCTACAGCAGCAGAAGACCACATCGGGTGCCGCTCTTGTCAGTTAAGAACAGGAGGCTACAATTCGCACAGGCACAGACCAAAATGACAATAGAACATTGGAAAAAAAAGTTGCCTGGTCTGATGAGTCTCGATTTCTGCTGTGACATTCAGATGGTAGGGTCAGAATTTGGCATAAAGAACATGAAAGCATGGATCCATCCTGCCTTGTCTGGCCAGTAAGTGTATATAACTAGGGGGGATATTTATTGGAAGCATTTTCAGTATAGATCATTTTTACATTATAGTTTAATTTTTAATTATATTAGATTAACCATATATAAATATGCTATTGACACAGATAAAAGCACACGTATGAAATAATGTGTACAGCTTTTTACTAAATTTGTTTTTTTTCCTGAACGACATGCTCCGTGAAGATAAATCACCAGAGAACATCACAGCAGCATGTCTGTATCGTAGCCATGTGTAGTGGCCTTTAAAGAGCTATGCTTCAGAACAAGTATTAACTTTTATTCTTTCTATTTCTACCACACAAATGCCACGTCATGCCATCACCGGGCCTCTCGTCAGCCGGTCGTACTGTTGTCCATACTTATGATTCATTCACACTCTCTTTGGATATACACTAGCTGCTACGTCCATCTGGATCCACACAAACTCAAAACCTGCTGATCAATTTAACTGGATGCTATCGGTGATGGTATGATGCTGTGCCATGCTAGTTTAGTATTGTCAGTTTGTGACTTGATTTCTAATGCTGGCCAAAACTGGGTGACGGAGAAAAAAAAAAAAAGGTACAATAGACAATTTCATAACAATCAGGAAACTTCGCTTCGGGCAGACAACACATCATGACGGTCAGCGCATTAACTCTGAAGTTGTCAGAAAACAATAAACTCCACACACAGCCCACGCTCACACAGCACGGTCCACAACAACAGAGTCATCCTCTTCCCCCACTTTCCTCCCTCCAGACGACTGAGTCACACCCTTCTGCTGCTGTAGGACACAAGAACAAATTCACAAACTCATCTCCCATCATGGATCCAGATCTGGTTACTACTAAGCTGTCATAAAAACTGTAAATGCTTGAACATCAGATGTGTTGATCGCAGAGTTCCAGTTGTGAAATTTTATTTCTGATACTAATCTCATACAATAAATAATGAGTAATAATCAAGGATTTTTTATTTGTGACATTTTGAACAATGATTCCAATTTGTAACTTGTAAATGTGCGTTAACATTTATGATTGTTTGGCAAATTTTTGCAGGTGAATTCCAGTCATTTCAATAGAAATCCATGCAATTGGAAAGTTCTTGTGAGGGCAGAGGATTTCACTACACAAATTTCACAATGGTTTCACCCAGATTCGCCAGCAGAATCCTGCTTGGTAGAAAAGAGACTTGCAAGCTATGCTTCACTATTGACAATAGACAACAGTCCTTTTTGGTCTGTGAAATTATACAGAAATTTTGCTAATGTAAAAAGAAAAAACACTGAAAGACCAAAACATTTTACTTTGGTAATTTAACATATATTTCTGAGTTAACCAGAAAATTCAAATAGAAGAACAAGTAACTAAGAATTACTTGGTTAACGAAAAGTGGGTGGAGTTTGAATTAATCAGTTGATATTATCCCCAAAGCCTGCAGTCTTGATGACATCATCCGAAACAAAATTTGTTTCAGAGCTAGACCAAGTTATTATATTTTGATGAAAAATTATGAAGACAATGTTTTTATTTGGATATGGATAAATCATATGCAAACTGTAAAAAAAAGAAAAAAAACCTATTGTATCATTTGTATTTAGTATCATTATAAAATACAATTTCTGTCTTTCCCTTTCAAAATTTCATGTTTAATTCAATGCATTAATTGCAGTTTCTTTAATTTTTTTTTTTTATTATTACTAGCAATATCTGACAAAAATAAAATTCTAAGTAAATCCTAAAGCAGTTTTTGTTTTTAAAAGAACATAAGTACATTTTGACATTAAATAGGTAGAGAACAAATGTTAATTTTATTATAGCTATCAAGTAAAACAAATAAAAGAACACAGCACATATGAATGTCTACACACTAGTAAACATTAAAAAACATCCAGCCCAGCACAAGGATTATGCTGCTCTCCCTTGTCAAGTAGCATTTTCACAGGCGTTTCAGTTTTGAAACTTAAGACAGGTCATTAGCAACTGTTAGCAAAGAATGAAGTTAGAAATACTTGAAACTGATGCTAGGAACAAATAAATGTGGCTCAGTGTCATACACCGATTGGTAGTTCATTTCTGACAAATGAAGGTGCAACGTTTTTCGTCCAAACATGTCCAAACGCATCAGAACACTGGTTTGACTAATTTTCTGTATCATCTTTGCATATTAAAATGTCTTGAAACATAAAACGGTGCCCTTTTCTCAAGTATTGGTCCACAATGTCCCACATTGACACTTATCTTGTAGCTGTCTTTTCTTTTTACACAGACCCAAACTCAGACATCCAGGACTCGTATTTCTCCAGGTCTGCAGCTGAGACGGATTTTGAGATCTTTTTGAGCGCAAGCTCAAAGTCCTCCATGGTGACTGGCATCTGCAGCTCATCTTTAGAGAGAGCACGGATCTCCTCCGGACTCAGACCCTGGATCCTCCGTCGCATCGCCATCATCGATGCATCTCTGAGAGCAAAGATTCACAAAGTTTATTAGTCAAATGAACACCATCAATTTATGTTTGGAGCATGAAGCTTCATTTAAAGGAATAGAACACACCGAAATTATTATCTGCTCACACTCAGGCCATCCAAAATGTAGATGAGTTTGTTTCTTCATTAAAACAGATTCTGAGAAATTTAGCATTGCATCATTTACTTACTAATGAATTCTGTGCAGTGAATGGGTGCCATCAGAATAAGAATCCAAACAGCTGTAAAAACAACATTACAATCCACAGTTAACCCACATGACTCACTTAATCATTTCATGTCTTCTGAACTGTTTTTAATAAACAAATCCATCATTAAACTGTTGCTTCTGGCAAAAATAGTCCACTATCAATCCAAGTCAATTCCCTGTTGTCCTCTCACATAAAAATCCAACAACATATTTGTTTCGAACTGTTTTGGCACCATTTGCTTATAACAATGCGTGATCTGTGCATATTTCTTTCATGATTCAGAATGATTTAAGATGACTTTCTCACTGGAGAAGGCAATATCATGGATAGAGGACTTATTTTATCTGGAAGCAGTGGTTTGTAGTTAAAACTGTCTCTATGTATTTATTACAAACAATGTTTTTTGCCTCACACAATGTTATCTGATGGACTGGAGTCTTGTGGATTATTGTGATGTTTTTAATCAGCTGTTTGACGGCACCCATTCACTGCTGATGATCCATTGTTGAGCAAGTGATTTAATGCTAAATTTCTCCAAATATGTTCTGATGAATAAACAAACTCATCTACATCAGAAGATCAGGGTGCATTTTCAGCAATTTTCCATTTTTGAGTAAACGAATCCAAGTGCAAGATAGTAAATACTTTTTCCTCTCCCTTATTATGCAAAAACAAAACATATAACCCTATACTAAATTGATTAATGGGACGAATAAGTAAATGAAACAGCTAAAGCTTGTTGCCTGGTTCAAGATGGCTTTTCTCTTCAGGAACTTTCTGCAACAATGGAGGGGTGAAAAGAAAGGAAAAAATAAAGAAATAAAATAAAGGCAAGCACTGTTGAGCTTGAATATGTTCTTTTTGGCTGTGATTTTGGACTTTTTACACTGCATTACATTTTTTGCAAGAGTACAAAAATGACTTGATGCTTAAAACCTGTCACATCATGTTCAGTTAGGACAAGGTGTTATCTGTAATCCTGAAAACATACTGTACCTGCAGACGTTGGTGATGTCAGCTCCTGAATAACCCTCAATTTTCTCAGCGATGAGGGTCAGATCCACATCAGATGCCACTTCTACTTCCCTTAGGTTGATCTTTAAGAGTTCTGCCCGTCCTTGAGCTGTGGAGTTCAGTAATTGTTTGATGAAAAGAATTTTAGAATTTTTTATCATCTGATCATTTTATCATTTTTTAATCATCATAGTTTTAGTTTCACTTTAAATAAATTTGTTTAGGCTTGGTGTTTAAAATAAATGTTGTTTATTTTGAATGCCACTATAATTTATATTTGTTTTATGCTTACATTTTTCATCCCTGTTCTTCTATGAAAACTATTAAATGCATTTTTTATTTGTTGTGGAGTAAGGAGAACTAAAATAATAATTTCTAAATAATGTTTGTAAAATGTAATATTATATTTTTATTTATTTTACATTATTTACCTGGTATTTTACATTATTTCTGAATTTAATAACTTATCTGACTGATACAACTTATTTGTTTTTTTGTTCCTCTCAACAAAGCAGTTTTGAACCGATCAGACTCATGCGACTTATTTTCCAGGAAATATATTAAATATATTTTTTATTTAATTTAAATTTGATTCTTTTATTTAAGTTATATTAAATAAGCAATGAAAACAAAATAATAATTTTATTATAAAGTATTTGTAAATGCCTTTGTTATTTTGATTTTTATTTATGCTGGTTTTATTTATTGTTTTTACTATTATTATTCATATTTCAAAATGTGCTTACATGTCAGGGGGAAAAAATGGCACAATTAGAAACATCTTCATGGTCCTAGAAATAAACTTCCTTTTGTTTGTATTTATATAATTTACATTTTTAGGAGAAATGTGACCTTTTTGAAATGTGACATATTTTCACAATTTAAAATGCAAAAATCCAGGCCCTGTTACTATAACAAAGGAGTTGCATTAGACAATGAAAGCTTGTGAGCAATGACTAACTAACTGAACTACATAGCACAGTGTGAACGGAGAGAAATTAGTCAGGCTGGTTCATTTATGAGTGGGTGACATGTATGGAGAAATCAGAAGACTGCCTGGAGAACGTTTTCCTGTTGATGGGCGCTTGTGCGTGAGGGTGTTAGATTACCAGTGGGTAGTGGAATGTAGATCCTCTTCTCCAGTCGTCTTCTTAGAGCCTCATCAATGTCCCAGGGGAAGTTAGTGGCAGCCAGGACCATTACCATTTTAGAGGGATCATCATTCTCTTGAGCACCTCCTACACCTGATGCCATTACATGGGTGGGTGTTCCAATAAGGCTACATCATTCAATGTAATATCATAACAGAGTCGCCTACTAGACAAAACTCACCATCCATCTGCACGAGTAATTCTGACTTCACTCTGCGACTGGCCTCATGTTCGTCTGAGGTGCCCCGCCTCCCACAAATAGAGTCAATCTCATCAATAAAAATAGTTGCAGGAGCATAAAAACGAGCCTGTGAAAGCAAAAAATAAATAAAAAATTAGAAGAAGAAGCGCAAACATCCAGTAAAAACAATATAGACTATAACATGACCAACCTTTTTAGTTTATTACATATAATGTTAATTAATTTTAACCCCATCTGAGTCAGGAATTTTTTTTTTTTTTTAATGAAATAACTAACTAACTAGCCTTTTTTCTTATATAAATAAACACAATGTGTCATTCAGTTGTGTCAAATCAATGTTGCTTGGAGTTTTTTCTATTCACATTTCACATTTAATTTTTTTCTCTAACAAACAGGCAACCTAACTAACTGACAAAACATACTGTTTCAGTTAATAAAACATTGATAAAAACATTAATAAAACTCTCTAATAAAACATTGTAATGCCCATTTTTCGGCTTTCATGACGGCATAACTAACTAGCTGGCTAACTAACTGACTGACTGACTACAGTTTCTACATAACTTACTAACATTTTCCTAACAAAACACAGCATATTTCCATTTATGTAAAATCAACACTGACCTTTATGAGTACTTTTACATTTCATGAGGGCATACGTGTTCTCTATTTGTTTCCTTTATCAAACAAACTCATTTTTTTCGTCTAGAAAACACACAGCGTATTTGCCATTAAAATCAAAATTTATTTTCGGTGCTATTTTGTTTGTTTCTATGAAGGCATATTGTTGTCTAACTGACTGACTAACTAAATAATATTTCCCTTATATAACACAGAGTGTCATCCAGCTGTGTAAATGTAACATTTTAAATATCTGGGACATTTTTATCATTTTCGATGATTTTTGCCCCGAGGCCTAGTGAAGTCCTGATCCTAATCAATATCAAATGATATCTTCAAAATAAACAATAAAAATAGACAAACACTTTCACAGTGTCTACATTGCTTCCTCCGAGATCGCTCACCATTTCAAAGAGGAGCCGCACCAGTTTCTCAGACTCTCCCCTGTACTTTGAGGTCAGCGTGGAGGACGACACATTGAAAAATGTTGTGCCACATTCGGTCGCAACTGCTTTGGCCAACATGGTCTTCCCTGTGCCTGGAGGGCCCACCATCAGCACCCCCTGACAGTTTGAAAACAAGACGACTTCACATGGGCACACATTTAAAACACAAAGATGCAGCTGATGGTTTGAGATAAAAACACTTCAATAAAACAGATGGCATGTGGAAAACAAACTGAAGGTGAAATATATTAGCCATACTCAATCTGTGACTAAAGATACAGCACCGCTTTGAAGAATGTGCATTCTGTCCTACATAATTATCTAGTATAACTGCGCCCCCTGCTGGACCAAAAACCATGCTCACCAGAAATGGAAACAAATGGGCACATAAATGTTGGCAAAAACATAGTATTGACAGACTATGAATCCATATGCGTGTATGCTCAGATGTCAAACTCTGGCATCAGGTGTCATCTAACATATTAACCTTCCACGGGCGGCGGATCCCCTTGAAGAAGTCTGGCATCCACATAGGCAGGACCACAGCCTCTCTCAGCAGCTTTTTGGCATCTTCCAGATCTGCTATGTCATCCCTGCAGGAACAGTAACACGTGACAGCTTGCCTGAATCACCGTCCAGCACTGAATCACTAACTGCCACTGTGACTGACAGCTGTCGCTGACTCAACATGCTACTTATTTGTCTGGTCAAGTATGAAAACTAAACTTACTGCATCGCTATTTATTCAGCCAATTCCTAAGCCCAGAGGATTTTCACATTTTCAGGGCTGATTTGCATTTGATTTTTACAGACAGAAAGATTTTTTTTTTTAAAGATTTGGATTTGAAATTAAAGTTCTAACTCATATTGGATGCTGAAAGCATAATCAAACTAGCTAATGAATAAATATGTAAGAGCGAGTAAAAGTGCACTGACACTCAGTACTTTAATTATGAGTAGTTATTAGTTATTAGCTATTATTTGATCTAATCGTGAATTTGAGAGAAGCATAATTGTGCAGTTTACATTTTAATTGTAGTTTTTACAAAATTAATATTCAACCATTATTAGTGGGCTTCTGTGTGAATGTGAAGTGTACCAAAATTAAAGAGAAATATATTCAGTTTTAAAATAGAGTTTCACTGCATTAAAGGAAATCAAATGGGCCTACTTGATTATAAGTAAAAAAAAAAAAAATTAAAAATAAATGTATTAGGCTCATACTGTAAGGGACATGAGCACAACAGACAATTAAATCGTTAATCACGATTATTGGTTTGACAATTAATCAACAGCACAAATTCATGATTGTGCCATGCCCAGTTTTTTCACTCAACATCTAGAGTGCAAAGTGATGAAATATCACACATAAGTCAATTTAATTATAGCAAATGAGCAACATAATTGTATAAAACATTTATTTTGTATACTATGTTCTGATAAGTCCTTGAACAGTAAAACTAGCACTAAGATGGCACAATACCAGTGGATATTGGGATTCCGGGACACAATGTCCCTCTCCAGCGCATCCACCAGATCGCTGTCATAGCCTGTGCCATCAAACTTCCTCTGTTCCACATCAGCAGCACCCTCCTGGGCATTCTTTTTACTCTGAAAACACAGACAGACAGGACACATTGCTACAACATACGATAATAGGTACTTAGAAATCCTGAAACTAAATTAACCATAATTCCAATTCAGACTAAAATTCCTCAGTTTGTACATTCAGCCCAATAGTTTGAATAACTTACTTTTTCATCCTTAGGTTTATTTCCACGGCCGTCGCGGGTGTTCGGTCTCTCTGATTTCACGTTTGGCTGGCCTCTCCCCATGGGTCCACGATGCTGCATTCCAGGTGACTCTTTTCTCTGGGGCTTTGATACAGTGATTGGCTTCTTCACCTGAACAGGTCCCCTATGACCAGACAGTGTGATATCACAGGGTATCTGGACCATGTGACCACATATGCAAACAGTTTCACCACATTTGTGACATTCAGACTGGCTTTGATTTGTTTTTGGTGATTAATTTTTGAATCAATTTAGTCAACATAATTTATAGATGTATATAATGTCTGTATAATACATTGGATGCAAGGAAGCATTCAATTGGTCAAAAGTTACAGCAAAGACACTTAAAAAAATTTTTTATCAAAGAATCCTGAAACAAATACACATACATATACACATATATATACTGCCAGTGTACAATCAGGTGTAGTTAATCACCTTCTCAATGGCATATAAAGCCATTTGACTTTCAACTTTTTATTAGTTCAGCATGAAAAGAGCTTTCCTGGAACTGAAGCAAACAATCAACTACAGGTGTAAAGGCACTTTCAAAAGATCTCCGGGATAAAGTTATGGACAGGAACAAGTCAGGAAATGGATACAAAAAAAAAATCAAAGGCTTTATCAATGCCTAGAAGCACAGTGTAGTCTATTTATAAGAAGTGGAAGGTATTTGGTACAACACAGACACTCCCTGGATCAGGACGTCTCTCCAAACTGGATGAAAGAGCCAGGAGGACACTGCTCAGAGAGGTTACCAAGAGGACTACAACAACTCTGAAGCAGTAGCAGGAATTTATGACAAAGAGTGGTCATTGTGTGCATATGACAACAATATCACAAATTCTCTAAATATGTGGCTTGTATGAGAGGACTACAAGAAAAAAGCCACTCCTCAAGAAAGACCACATGCAGACATGACTGAGCTTTGCTAAAACACAACGTGAAGATTTTGAGGCAGATGAGACTAAAATTGAATTATTTGGCCTCAACACCAAACGATATGTCTGGTGTAAATCCAACACAGCTCAACATCCAAATAACTGCATTCCTACAGTAAAGCATAGAGGTGCTAATGTCCTGTTATGTGGTGTTTCTCTGCAGCAGGGACTGGAGCACTTGTCAGGATAGAAGAAAAAATGGATGGGACAAAATACTGTCAAATTCTTGAGGCAAATCTGCTGCCTTCTGCCAGAAAGTTGTCAAAGGGAAGGTTTACCTACCGACAGGACAATGAGCTAAAGAACACAGCAAAACTGAGCACACAGTGGTTGAAGGAGAAAAAGGTGAATGTGCTTGCATGGCCTAAACAGAGTCCAGACTTAAACCTCATTGAAAATCTGTGGAATGACTTGAAGACTGCAGTCCACAAACGCTAATCATCAAATTGAACTGAACTTGAGCAGTTCTGCAAAGAAGAGTGGGCAAATATTGCAAAGCTAGTAGAGACAGAGGCATATCCCAACATACTAAAGGCTAAAATGAAAGCCAAAGGCAGTTTAACAATTTACTGACAAAAGGAGGTGATCCTTTTTCCAACTCTGTGAGTCTGTTTTTTTTGTTGTTTTTTTCTGACATGTTGGTTTTGTATCTTTTACTTGGATGTTTACTTGGAGTAAATACAATTGGATAAAACACAAACTATGTCCGTCTTCACTTCAGGCAGCAAAGCTAATTCCATTTTGTGCTTTATGACAAAGTGAACACCGCAGTGACAGCATGAAGTAAGGAGATGTGTGACATGCTCTGCAGCTGACAGAACTCCTCAGGGCTTTATGTAATCAGCTGCCTATTCTACCTGTGCTCAGCTGGGGTAGGGGGCGGCCACACATCGGGGTCCCTTGGGCTCTCTTCAGGCAGAGGGTTGGGGAAATCCACAGGTTTTTCCACCTTGAAACTCTCTAGGGTGTTTACAAGGCTTTTCACCTGCTCATATTCCTCTGCCAGTTCCTGCCGAACCTGGGCTCAGAGAAGGGAGAAAGCATTATTGGTTTGAGTCCTTCAGATTACATATACTGTGCCAATACCAAAGTATGTATTGGCTAATACCTATACAAGCAACAGCACTATAAATAAATACATATCAGATTAAATCATACAGTATACGAGCACCTTACTTGTTGCCATTTGACTTTCAGGGCAGGATCTCTGAGGGACTGACAGTGCTTGTGGATCTGTTGTATAACACCTTGATAGTACACCATAGATGAGTCATAATTCCCAAGAAGTGCATATTCTCTTCCTTTCTTAGCATTGTCGCAAATCTCAGTCAGATTCATGGTGTGAAAGATATTCAAACCAAACGTTACTTCAGTGCTTCAATGCAACCTTAGTTCACAGCTTCATCAAAGATGCTGGTTTGACGTGTGGGTGATTGAAGACCATGAGTCCTAAACATTTCAAAGAACAGAGAGATGATGGTGAGCTAAATCAAATATAGAGATTCTGACAAGAAGAGTGATGAACCTTCTGCCAAACCATCTAAAGCTGCATTAAAATGTCTCTGCACATTTCCAGATTTCTTCTACAATTTTGTTGAAAATATGTTGAAAAATACAACACAGGAACTACTTAAAGAGCTATTATCTCAGAAGTCCCCCTCTGTTTCAGAACACTTTTTGTCCAACAAAAAGCTCCAGGGAACATGTACAGCAAAACCTTCAGATAGAATGAGTATTTGGGGATGTAAGAATGAGAAATATTTATAACATTAAAAAACATCTTCCTTTACTAAAGCTCATTCAGTTCAGTGTTACTATTCTGTGCAGACCTCTTTTATGTAGAATATGTGAACATTTCTATTTAAAATTTATACAGAGATTTAAATATTCATTGTTTTTAATAGTAGTTTTGTGTATAACTTTATTTCTTCTTTACTGATAATAAATAATATTAAAGATGGTAAGAGTGTATGCAAGTTGAATGTGTGTATGGGCACATTAATGCAAGCTGCACTCATACATATAAATATGCCATATTCAATCTGATGGGGAGCAGATAAAAAGGGCCAAAACAAAATAGGCCTTTTCTTAAAATTGTATTGTAAATAAAAAAATTAAAAAAATCTTTAAGAGAACATAAATACATAAATGAGGGTGCGTTACCTTTAGATGTCCAATAGTTTATTATTACCGGTATACAAATTTTAAATTAAAGGTTGGAATGTTTATAAATTAAATTAAAGGTTGCATTCATAAGTTTTTGCCCATCAGGACTTTTTTCCTGTCCACTGTAAAAAATTTGGGCCAACCAAATATTATGGTAATTTTAAATGCACGAACTTTATATTAAATAACTAAAACACTCCGATCTTATCAGGTCCATTTTAACTGATTGAATCATTCTGTGTGTGGTTTCACTGATAACAATAACAATGATAGGATTTCTCTACGGGTTAGGATACTAAACTTTAGTTTATCAACCTTTGCCCTGAGCACAGAGTGGCTGTCAAAAATAAGACCGTTCCGTTTGTCGGACACTTAACATAAAGCACATAATAAATACATTTCAGGACGGATGTAATTCGTCTTTTCTTTTAACAAAAACGAACTCACGTGAAAAACTCTATTAAAAATAGCATAGAATAATTTTTTTTCTTATAAAATAAAGCCGTGCTTGTATGTAAAAAAAAAGAAAAGAAAAGCACAACAGTCACCGCACCTGCTTATTAAGTTACATGGGATTTGTAGTTTTTTCTCCGTTTGCCTTTAAGTACAGACAAATACTGCTCACTACAATAAGGAACTACATTACCCATAAGAAAACAGTGCAAGACACTTAAGATTTAGGCCAACGATAACAAAAAGGATTTGCAAGGAATCAAAATATGAAGTCCACTTGTTAGTTTATAAATCTTACTAAGGACATGTGATATGATAGATGTGTTCTGCATTTAATTCTACGTTTCCATGGAAATAGGTAGATGTCTTACCTTTGAGCGAGGCACTTTTACGTTCGACTGGTCCACAGTCCGTTACCCCCTGATGTTGCCATGGCCGCGAAAAGACGCTGACTGATGAATGAACGCAATCTGTTGTGGGAGGAGTCGGGATAACAGGTCGAAAACTGACCGGGGCTAGTTGTCACACGGGTATTATCCATAGACATCCTATATGATGTCTATGGTATTATCTATCTACGATAAGGTAACTTTAAGGTTAATTTTTCTTTGGTTAATTACATAAATGTTTTGTTATGTTATTGTCTTTGTAGTCAAGACAATACAGAAAAATAAGTATCGATAAATATTCACTGCAATAACAATTGTGATAACTAGCCCCAGCTTCCTCTATGATGACATAGCAGTTCAAAGAACGAACAATTCACGAGGATGAAAGAGGCTATTGCAAATTTTTTTTATATACTGTTTAGTGGTCTGCATCGTTGGCCTTTATCATTAGACAGAATGATATGTTGTTTTCTGTTTGTATTAAATATTTCTTTACTTCAGAATACAGTTCCAAACAAAATACTACTTCAGACTTATGTGCCCTCTAGAAGCTTGCGTTCTGCAAGTGAACGTCGCTTGATTGTGCCATCCCAAAGAAGCACAAAGTAATTTTTACGAACTTTTAAATTATATGTTCCCTCCTGGTGGAATGACCTCCCCAACTCAATCCGGGCAGCTGAGTCCTTAGCCATCTTCAAGAATCGGCTTAAAACACATCTCTTCCATCTTGATTTGACCCTCTAACTTTAACACTCACTATTCTAATACTATTCTTAAAAAAATCTAACTACCTTTCTAATCTTTTTGTATTATATTTTCTTTTCATTTATTGTGCAATTGTGTGTGTGTGTGTGTGTATATGTGTGTATGTAAAGACCTCTAACACTACCTTGCTCTGTTCTTTTTTTATTCTATCTGTTTTCTTTTTATTTATTATATTATTTAAAAGCCCATGTTATGTGTACTGTGTTAACCTAACTGAGACTTGTTATAGCACTTATATATCATTGCTCTTTTTTGTCTTTTTGATTGCTTCCACTGTCCTCGTTTGTAAGTCGCTTTGGATAAAAGCGTCTGCTAAATGAATAAATGTAAATGTAAAATAAAATCCATCCGCAGTAGCAGAAGGACGACAGTATATTAACCAGTGAAAATACTCAGAGCTAAAAAAAAAAAATAAGGGCATGAACATCATGGTATGGTCGGAGAGATGCTGATCTACTGTATAATCTGATTGAAGTGTCATGCCCTTTATAAATATGACAGTACAACAAAATGACCATGCGATGGCGCAGTATACCGCTGTAATATATGCAGTTTAACCACATGAACAGAAGGAGGCTTGGATTAATCGAGACTTTCATCTGATGATACAATCATGTGTTCTTTTTAAGCCTGTGTTTATCACGAAAAACAAGGCGACCTCGAAACCGGCTCTCTGGTAAGTGTACTGAAACCATACATTCAAATCTACTGACCAAATAAAATGCTGATGACTTTGAAAATAAATCAATATAGGCATATAAAGATAACTGAGCCTGAAATCAAATTGACTCATAAAAATAGCTTTAAATTAGCAATAAGTTTTTTTAATGTTGGTATATTAAATGCTTCGGTTGATGTATTTACCCTAAATAATGTACCGGTGATCTTTGACATGTACAAGAGTAGACATGACAAACCCACAGATCCTTCCAATCACCTGCAGTATCAGAAAAAGCAGAGTTAAATACAAAAACTACTTATCTAATAGCTAATACAAACTCATTTCAGATCAGTTCACTTACATTTTAAATTCAATCCAACAAGTTGCAGAGAAAAAAATCCAGAATTAATCTAATGCTATGAAGAAAAGTGAAAGATACTAAAATCTTTATTTTAAAAAAGTTTATTGATGTCAGAAGCATACAGAACAAAACAATTACTTTGTTTAATCATTTCTGCAATTACAGTGGTATTTAAAATACAGTAAAATAACTTTGATACGGCGATTTACTAATGATGATAATATTTGATCTGAAAAAAAAAAGTAAACAAACAAAAGTACATTAAGATATGAACTACAACCTCACATGAAACTAGGTTGTATGCTGCACACATCTAAAACTCCACTGACTCCAAGACAATTTTACAACCCCACCTTTTCTTTTTTTACTGTACCAGGCGAGGATAGTGGTGTTGGAACCATCTTTAAGGAATTAAACTAAGAACTAAATTAAGGGTTGGGGCATTCGGACGAACACAGATGACACCTCTGTAGTGTTAACTATACAAAAAAGGAAAAAAAGAAACTGTACAGTTTAAAAACAAAGCATATACACAGCCTTATTGGTTTTTTTTTTGGTTTTGTTTTTTTGCCTTTGTGTTTTTTTATTTATTTCTTTTACCCATTTTATGGCCTCAGTAAAGTTTACAAGGGGGTTAAATGCTTTATAGACAACAAGCTAAGCTCTAAATGTTATTTATCTACTCGTCATCCTCTTCTTCATCGTCATCATCCTCCTCCTCATCTTCATCATCATCGTCGTCATCATCGTTAACCTTTTCCGGCTTAGAAGGGGCTTTGGCTGCACCTCCTACCACTTTGCCTTTAGAACGATAGGCAGCAATGTCCTAAAAGGAAATGAGATTCATTTTTTCAGCAAGGAATCTTCTTATTAAAATTCAGATCATTTATCAATTGCTATTTTGGTTGATTATTCGCGGCATCGTTTCTCACCTTCTCATACTTCTCCTTAAGCTTGGCTGCCTTCTTCTCAAATGGCTGCTTATCCTCAGCTGATGTTTTGTTCCACATCTCACCCAGTCTCTTGGCCACATCTCCAATAGACAGACCAGGGGTCTCTTCTTTCACCTTGGATCGGAACTCGGAGCAGAAAATGAAGAAGGCGGACCTTTGTTGGAACAGGGGATGTAAAAAAAAAAATTATAAACTTTACATCCTTCACAAATGCCGAAGCATCTTCATGAACAAGTGAGATGCTTACGGGGGTCTCTTGGGAGCATTAGGGTCCTTAAACCTCTTTTTCTTCTCGCCTTTGGGTGGAATGTAGTTCTTCATCTCCCTCTCGTAACGGGCCTTGTCTTGTTTGGCCATATCTTCAAACTTCCCCTTTTCCTTGCCTGACATAGTCTGAGAAAGGGAGGAAGAAAAAAATAAATAATTGTTGGGAAAAGAGTGGAAGGTCATTAACACAATGTAAATGAAAGGTGTGACTGACCTTCCATCGCTCGGAGCACTTTTTGGAAAACTCAGAGAAGTTGACCGTTGCCTCAGGGTGTTTCTTCTTATGCTCCTCTCGGCAGGTTTGGACAAAGTATGCGTAAGACGACATTTTGCCTCTTGGTTTTGTTGGATCCTTCCCCATCTTTGCCTAAATATCCTGAAATTTAATAAGAAAATCCATAATTTAATTAATTATTAAATTCTACTTGCCAAATATACCATTTAAATTTGTTGCTTTTATTTTTTACTCTACTAGCAAAATAGTTATTTTGGAATTACCAACGCTTTCTTTTAAATAATTATTTACTATAATATTTAGTACGTTATTTGCAAGTCACGCATTTGCATGTAGTTTTTCTGTGCAACGAATTTGACGTTTTATAATGTAAACATGTCACGACAAAATGACTTTCCATAATAGTGCTTTTGAAAATAAAACGTCTTATGAAACATTAAAAAGTTTTTTTAAATACTAAAACTTTCCAAAAGTGTATTTTTTCAAAGTTAAAAATGGTTAAAATGTAGAAATAAGTTGGTTAATTAAAGTTCTTTTATGTGCCAAAGTACGCGCGACATCGCAAAACTCGTAAAATTTCTTAATAATCGACTCTACTTTCGCCGTGTTCTCCGTTGAAAAGAGCCCGTTTCGCTCTATGTACCGTTCAGATAGCAATGGCGCACACTCTTGTCTCTCTGAAGGAAAGGAGGTCAACAACGACGGCAATATTTCTTCTTCCATTTTGTGAGAAAGCCTTCTTCATGAAAGAAAGTCCCCCTAAAATGTCTCCACCCGCCTTCCTGCTCGCTTTTGGACACGACAAACAAACGGCGCGGGTCGATTTTCCTGACCGAAATTGTTTCCTTCGCAAAAAGCCCTGTGCATTCGCCTGGTGTATAGTAATACATTGGGTCTGTGCAGTGCAGAGTTTGCTGTGGGCTCGCAATGGCCGCTTGTCTTCATGCAATAACACTGAGAATATGGCTCCTTCTCTTTGTGTCAGCGCTCAGCCATTACACTGCTTTGCAATAAGGGGGAGCCGCGCGACTGCATTACCTACCTCACTTCAACTCTCAATTTAATACCCTTCTCACGCACGGAAAAATGTCAAAATACGCGGGTTGGAACGACGAAAGATAGAATTTTTATTTTCCGCCTCGAAAAACGCGTACTTTGAACTCGACGGGGTAGAAAACACGATTTGAAAAAGTTGAAGCGAACTGCGCCTGTCTATGGCTCTGTGGCTTTACCTTGTTTCCTATGCGAGTACAGTCAGCCATTACAGTAAAGCGCAGCTTCTGAGGTAATTTTTTTCGCCCGTATCTCTGTCATTTCAATATCACCAAGCGTATAAATCCATACACATAACAACGGCGTTGTGCTTTAATTTTTTCGTTAGTCAGTTTTTTTTCTTTCTTATCATTTCTCATAGTTCTTCTGACAGACATCCCTTGTAAAGCGCTGCAATGGCTACTCGCTGGCACTATCGCCGTCGGTAAACCTTGTTTGTACGCAATTCTGTCACCTAGTTGTCCGGTTAATGTTACATTTCGAATAGGCTGAATAAATGTATTTTTTCAAATGTTCTGTATTTCAGCCCCTCGAATAAAACCGACTATTTTTCGTGTAATTTCAAGGCGTACATCAAAACAAATTAAATTAAAAATCTAAGGTTATTCTCATTTTCATTCTGAGGGGATAATACCCTCATGTTTAACGTTTCACAAAAATCCCCCCGCCGATAAAATTGCTCTTTAACAAGCTAAATTTCAAAACCGTATGGTTTCCTGACCTTTTCTCGCAATTTTTGTACTTACCCCAGACTTTGAAATGTCTACAAGCTGACACTTAACCGCTGTCTTGTCTGGATAGTGAATGTACTGCAATGGCTGTATGTGGATGTAATAGCTCTACGCAGTACTCTGCTCTCTCAGCCCTCTAGCATTACTCTCAATAGGGCTTCCATTCCATTGGCTGCCGCCACGGTGAATACTCCTCCGATTGGCTGAGCGCTTTCCATTGTCGTAATAACAGCCGGCCTGCGATTGGCTGCCTTTTGTGAAACGTCACGAGTGTTTTAAATGGCGGGTTAATACAAAATTCTGAGTGAATGTGTGTGTTTCTCGTCTCAGCTTAAAGCAAAGGCTGTGTGTACTGTGTTAGCTGTAGTAGTACTGTGTTCTATGTGTTCCACGCGCAGTGCTGAATGAATGAGTTAATGTGGAGTGTCGGTGTTGCTGTGAGGTGCAAAACGCTGAAATGCAAGAGTAGTGGGACCGACTGACGCCTCTCTTACAACAAACACTATATGAATATCCCAGTCAGATTTTAACCAAAATATTCAATTATGAGTCATATTTATTAAAGTGTTTTAATTGGTGAGATTCGTTTTTGAGTATCAAATGTTGATTAATTATAAAGTTTCGAGATGATTCAATGACACAACGTCAAAGGTGTTTTCTACAAGATGTTAGTCAGCCCTTAATTTAAATAATTAAAAGGCAGGACCCCGAAACAACGGTAAAGGTTTTTGTATTCAGGGTGTTAAATTAACACTCAAAACATTGATCTCGATAACATAACCTTTGGATCAGCCCGACCACTAGTTAAATTTCATAATTACAATAGTAATTTTAGCAGATAAAATAGATATAGTGTGGAGTGGAATTTAAGAACTATGGTTCACTTTCTATCTTTTTTTTTGTTGCGCTTGATATTTTTTCAAAAATCTATCTATCTATCTATCTATCTATCTATCTATCTATCTATCTATCTATCTATCTATCTATCTATCTATCTATCTATCTATCTATCTATCTATCAGTGATGCGCGGGTCAATGTATTAATAACCCGCTCCCAACCGACGTTTTCAACCCGCCAGCAACTCGGACTGCAAAAAAAGGAAAAGAAAATATTGTACCCGACCCGCTTCCTTACCCGCATTTTTTTTTTAAAGTAATCGTCAATAAGCTCATAATTTGAGTCTGGCTATGTCTATTTTTATGTTTCTGTTCAGCAGACAGTTAGGTTCGGCCCGATTGCCACTCCGCCCCTGGGTTCGGGTTTGTTCCGATCAGAGCTCGTGAGCGGAGAGCGCATTTCTCCATTATATTACGCTCCGCTCACTCATTCCGTGGGGTCTCGCTCAACCCAGAGTGGCCTGCTGGTTCGAAAATATGCAAGGAGACATTTAATTGTTTAGTAATAAACTGGTGTTTTCTGTGTCGCTGCAAAGATGAAGTTGACGATGCGGACTCGCCATGCCAGAGAGAAATGCACATTTCATATGGATTACATAATCAGAGAGTTATTTTGGTTTTAATATTTTCGTTTAAAAGTAGACATTTCAAGCTTTATGTAAAAGCCTATATAGCCTATATTTATCAAATCTGTGAGGCACAAGCTGAGTTTCGGCGCCCTCCAGTTCACATGCAATGCAAGTGATCCTGCCGGCGCCTCATTACATTGTCTGCTATATATTTGCTTCTCATTGATAAAATACGGGCAATTGATTGGATAAAACATTGATCAAAATTAAGATAAAATTTATACAAAACAAAAATCTTTTAAAAAGAGTTTTCTATAAAACAAAACTTAATGAAGTCGTCAAAATCATGTTTTACCAAAAACAGCCTCTTCACCTTTTCTCTTTCCGCCTCCATCTCTACCTGCAGACTGAGCTCGTGCAACATCTTCGCGCCAGTTATTCAGCCAATACAGTGAAGGCCTATGTATTTCAAAATTGTGTCTAGTACTATATTAATTACAAAGGTTTAATTGGCATCTTTATTTCAAACGACCCGACCGTCCGCGACCCAAATATCATTAAAAATATTTTTGGATGACTCGTAACCGCGGGTGACCGCAGGCACCCACCCTGAGGCACCCGCTCATTTTGGATCAACCCGCGCATCACTGCTATCTATCTATCTATCTATCTATCTATCTATCTATCTATCTATCTATCTATCTATCTATCTATCATATGAATAATAAAAACGCAGCAACACTGGTTATTGTTGCTCTGAAAAAAGGCAGCACTATCTTAACACATGCATTTCTATTTAGGCCACAATTAGAAACCAAATTATTTCCATACATAAACACACGCAAAAGCCGGAGCCTATGCATGTTAATGACTAAATCTTGAAAAAAAAAAATTAAAATCGTATTGTGTGTGTGGGACGGGGGCTGCAGATAAACTGCCGAGGGAGCCTTATGGGAAATGTATGCCAATATAGCCTAAGCCTATTATTGTTTCATAAGAGAGCAGCTGTAACTCCCTACGACTCGAGACAGGCGCGCCGCCACTCGAGCACACGCTCACAGACGCGCTGGCATATGCTGCTCTGAGCACACAGACTCTTACCGACACTTGCGTATTAAAACGCTATTATTGATTAGCAGAGATGGGACCAAGTCACACATGTGCAAGTCTCAAGTAAGTCTCAAGTCTTAACCTTCAAGTCTCAAGTAAGTCCCAAGTATTTTTTTCTTGGGCAAGTCAAGTCAAGTCACAAGTTATGTCAAGTCAAGTCAAGTCAAGTCCTGTAGTAAGTCAAGTCAAGTCCAAGTCAAGTCACCTTATTATTGTAATTTTACCTGCAGAATCTGATCTTAATAAAGTTAAAAGACAAGATATAAGTAACAGTAAATTAAAATAATTTGGATTTGCATTGTAAATACTCATGTTCAGTAAAATACATCATGGAATCAAACAAAATTGTAACTTCATAAAATTATTTATTTTTCACTTCTGCCAACAGTGTTTGAAATGTTTTACATTTTCAACATTGGGTCCATAAAACAAATAACAGCTAAACATCCAACAGACTCCTCTCTGAACACCTCTCTCTCTAACGATGTGACGTGACGTGACGTGACATGACATGACATGACATTCAGCCAAGTATGGTGACCCATACTCAGAATTCGTGCTCTGCATTTAACCCATCCGAAGTGCACACACACAGAGCAGTGAACACACACACTGTGAGCACACACCCGGAGCAGTGGGCAGCCATTTATGCTGCGGCGCCCGGGGAGCAGTTGGGGGTTCGATGCCTTGCTCAAGGGCACCTAAGTCGTGGTATTGAAGGTGGAGAGAGAACTGTACATGCACTCCCCCCACCCACAATTCCTGCCGGCCCGAGACTCGAACTCACAACCCTTCGATTGCAAGTCCGACTCTCTAACCATTAGGCCACAACTTCCCCTCAAACACAGTTTACATACAACATTAAACTTTCTTACATTTCTCCTCTCTCTCTCTCTCTCAAGTTCAAGTTCAAGTTGCTTTATTGGCATGACATTTGAGTTACAGTATTGCCAAATTTAGCATTTAGATACAGAATAAAATATGATTACAATAAAATACAATAAAAAATAGCAGCAGCAGATAATATTTCTAATATTAATAATAGTAATTATATAGAATTAAGAATATAAAATAAAACAGTTGAATACAATAAATTATCCCTTTCGTATGGTGTGTATGGTGTATAAATATTTAGTAGCTATTGTGACTGCCGTCTCATTCTCTCCAAGTATATAGAGTAGTTTCTCTGAGTCATTTAGAGACAAGAATGAAGGATTCAAAGCTTCAAACTGTGGGAAGAATGTTTCTCTTGTAGTGCTGTATTTGGGAAGTGTTTCTCATCCTCTGTTTGATTCAGCTCACAGTGTTTGTCTCTCTTCTCTCGGGAGCCAGGATCTTTTATGTCTACCAATCTCTATTTCCAAATCATGATCACTGAGTCGATATTTTGAAAGGATTTGTCTTTCTTTTAATTGCTTAAGTGATAAGTAATTTGCCAGTTTTGTGGTTCTGTTTAGGGCCGAATAACACTGGAGTTTGGTTTGGAGCTCAAATTCATTTTTTTCATTTTTCATCATAATTATACTTCAGATTTTTGTCAATTAGTTTCTGAATGTTGGGGTTGTGATTGGAGTCAGACTCAGTTTGGGTTTCCTTCATCAGGTGAAGCACGAGTGTGTTTCTCTCTCATTTTCTCTCTCTCTCTCTCACACACACACACGCGCGCGCACACACACACACACACACACAATCTCTCTCTCAGAGTACATCCGTAAGTCATTACCTCTATTACAAGGTATTGCACTTGCAAAATATAAGATTCGAGAGTCTTGTCTGCAAGCCGAGCACTATGTGGCCTATCCCACCATGTATGCGCCACCGGTATGCGCGCTCATAATGGAAGCAACGCGGTCGCGACGCGCTCGACGCCTCAGGGGCGCAACTGCCCGAGCACTTTGGAAACAATGAGAAAGCGGCGCGACTAGCGATTTCCACGCGTTTTTAGGCGCGAATTATTAGGCTTGTTTGAGATGCGCCTTGCCTCGCCTGAATTGTAAGCGAGAGTAGGCGGCTGCAGTAAGGGGAGGAGTTAAAAAAGTGCAGGCAAGCCGGACACTTCCTGAATCTCGCTGTGTTGTGGACTGCAAACGTCAGCAATGGAAGAGATCGCGTTCGCGTTCTTTATCGCAGACGAAGTGGATGCAATTGAAATACCACTGCTTTTGCACGAAGATGGTTATGATGAGGAGAATCACTTAAGGTGAAGTGCTCATTACTTAAAATGGCTTTTTCAGTAAATAGTAGGGATATAAATCTATCTGGTCTTGGTATGTTGCAAGTTGAATAGATCTAATGAAAATAAACAGTCCAGACTGCAGATAATTCAGCACTAAATAAAATAAAGGTTTAAAGGATTTAATTAAAACGTAAAATAAATGTTTTCTCTCTCCTAGGAATGTCCCTAAAATTCCTCACTTTGTTGAGAATGTGGTCCATTTGTACAGTCCTTCTGAGTTTCAAAGTCATTTCAGACTTTCTAGAGGTCATGTGGAGGTATGTAGGCAAACAAAACATCATGTTAGGCATATGCTCCCCCCATGCAAATTCATGTGTCCATGGTTTTATTATATGATAACTATTTTTTTTCTCTTCCTAATGCAGGATTTAATTAATACACTTGGTCCTTTTTACATGAATAAACAGCAGACTAAGGTGCCGCTGACAAACAGTATACTTGCCTCTCTATGGACTCTTTCCAACCAAGAGTCCTATAGAGGAGTGGCAGACAGATTTAACATAACCAAATCTACAGTTTCAACACACCTGCATGATTTCTGTTCTCTTGTAATAACACATTTGTCACATTACATCTCCTGGCCCAGAGGACAAGCCCTGCACATATCACAGTTAGAATTTGAAACAGCTGGGTTTCCTAACACTGTCTGTGCAGTTGATGGATGCCACATTCCAATAGTAAAACCGCACTGTGAGAATCCTGTGGCCTATATCAATAGGAAACAGTTCTATTCTGTAATTCTTACAGGATTCTGTGACAGTCAGCGGCGGTTCTGTCATGTCAGTGTGGGTCACCCTGGTAGTTGGCATGATTCAAGGGCATTTCGGTTGTCAGAGGTAGGCCGACTTCTTGAGGAAGATCCACATTCCCTGGTTCCTGAGGGCATGCATATAATTGGAGATTCTGCATACCCTCTCTCGCTTCAGCTTATGAAGCCATACAGAGACAATGGCCACTTGACTTTCAGGCAGAGATGCTTCAATAGGAAACTGAATTCTGCTCGTGTAGTTATTGAGCATGCATTTGGAATTTTAAAATCAAAATTCAGGAGACTCAGATGTCTTCACATGAAAAAAGTAAAGAACATTTCTTCTGCAGTCACAGCCTGTTGCATTCTTCATAACATCTGCCTGAAATCCAATGACCAAATTGACGAGGATCAGCAGGCAGATGTTATGGAGGATGAGCCATACCCACCAGAAGCCCACATTCACAATAATGCTTCACATTATAGAGATGCAATCTGTGGCCGCCTGTGAACATCACATTTACTTGTTCTACCTTCAACAATTCCCTCCATTAAACTTATCTTAAGAAGGTTTTTGATTTAACTGTTTTGTGAGGTGGTGGATGGGATTGTACAGGATTATTTTAAGCACTTACTATCAAATGATTGACATATATTCTGCTAGTCAACCACTGTCCCCTCTCTAGGGAGGAATGTTTGTGTTCTCTATAATAATGATGTGATAAGCAATAAAATGATGATACACATGGGAATGGATTATATGGTTAAACTTTATTTTTTAATAGATCGATTATCATTTCCTGGGATTTACTGATTTTTTTTAGTTGTTCAATGATTTCTCCAAGGCAGGTAAGAGATTTTTTTTCAAACATCCTTCTCCGCCTCTCTTTAAGCCTTCTTCTGCGTTCCAAGTCAGGCCGCACTAGTGACTCTAGAGCAGCTGTTCTCCTCTCTGAATGCGCTTCATAAACTTCACAGAATGTTGATGCTGTTTGTCTCCTTCTGTGCATTTCTTTGGAGGGCATAGCAGTGGAGGGACCTGGTTGTTCTTCTGGGAGAGGCTGTTCTTGGGAGCCTGTGGCCTGTGCAATTGAGGACTTGGTCTGGGATGAGGTAGTGTTGAACAGAGGAGTCGAGCAGATTGTGCCTGATGGTGCACTCCCAACTCCAGATTTCCCAAATAAGTCTTCCATTTCCTTTGAGAAAACATGTAAAACAATGTAAATAGAGATGCTTTAGAAATTATTTTTTATGTAAACCCAGTGATTTGCAGTAATTTCAATACAAAAAGCACACCAACCTTGTAATACTCCCATGTAACTTTTCCCTCTCCTGTTGACCGACACCGGTCTTTAGCCCTTTTGTAAGTAGTGATCATGTTGCCAAGTTTTTTGCGCAATTTTTCATTGCTGATGTTGTAACCTTTTTCTTTGAAGGCTTGCTCCAGCTTTTTGTAAAATGCTATTTTATTTCTGTAGTACAAATGCAGATACATTTGTGTGAGGTCAAGCAGCAGCAGCGTGGTCCTGTGTGTGAATTCTATGAAAACAGCCGTTTAAAATTGTGAAAGATCAACTTTATACATATTGGATATTAGTTAACTTTATACATATTAGAAACAGTGCATACCTTGTTGGGTTTCTTCACATTCTGACTGCATGGAAGGGGATTGAAGATTGTGTGTTTGTGTGAGATTTATTTTCCTTGTTTCAACAGGGCACTCGACAAGGGATACTGGATGATCAATCACTGGAGGGGGACACTGAGACAGAGATGCTGGACGTGGAGGGGGAAGTTGAGACAGAGTAGTAACAGGAGGGGGACACTGAGACAGAGATGCTGGACGTGGAGGGGGAAGTTGAGACAGAGTAGTAACAAGAGGGGGACACTGAGACAGAGATGCTGGACGTGGAGGTGGAAGTTGAGACAGAGTAGTAACAAGAGGGGGACACTGAGACAGAGATGCTGGACGTGGAGGGGGAAGTTGAGACAGAGTAGTAACAGGAGGGGGACACTGAGACAGAGATGCTGGACAGTGGGTAGTATCTGCTAAAGAGAACACAATAATAAAAAATCCCCATGATCATTCTAAACGTTATAATGTTATTATGGTTAAAAGAAAAATGCCTTACCTTGTTTCTGTTCTGCAGATCTCACTTGTTGCATTATATATGCTGCATATTTTTTGTCTATAAAAAACGAATTTCAATCAATAAAAATAAAATTCATTATTTTTACATCATCAAGCAACCAATTTTTTATTTATTTTTTTACTTACCATTCTTTATTCTCTCAGCAATTTCTTTGCTTACTGTTAATGTGATTGCTCCCTGGGAGTCTGATAGTTTTAGTAACATATTCTCCATCTTGCTACAATTGTAAACTTTGTGGATGCCTTTTATAATCAAAGCCATAATGAGAAATGATGAGCAAACAGATGCTGCATTAAATTTACATTGTTATCCCTAATTATGGGTTAAACATTTAAGAGTGGGACATGGCACAGCTGATTAACTTGATGTATATCCTACTTAAGGGATAGTTTACCCAAAGAAAAAAAATCTTTGGGTGAACTATCCCTTTTTTACATGAAAAATATTCCATATAAATATATTACACAATTGTGTGTCACCTTAATGTAAGTTTGGATTTCATGTTTAATGACCAATAAAAGTGTGTACAGCTAATTAATATTCAAAAATTATATAAAACAAAAACACATTCTAAATTAAGAAATTAGCATGCATTTGTGGGTTTTGTTTACTGCACTCCTGGAATAAGACATACCTAGATAAAGATCTTAGATAAAAACACAAACATGAGGCCTTATTGTAAAACCGTCACATTAGATATGCATGTTTGATTGACTAATTTATTTAATGGATTACTGTTGTTCAAAAATCTCAATGTACAAAATTAACACAAGCATGCAATACAATAAAGAGAAAATGACAACAAACAGAACTTTAAACCAAGAAAATAAAAGGGTATATAAAGCACATGTCCTAAATACTTATAGTATTATGCTAATGGACTTCTTGGAATTAAGGGAAAAAAAATATCAGCTGACATTCGCTGCCAATGACCATTAAGCTGTGTCGTCAGCAAGTCGTTTCCCATCATGCTTTTGATCAGCGCAGTCGGTGGAGAGCAACTGCGCGCGACTGCAGAATCCGACAGGTGCGCCTTGCGCTCGCGAGAGATTTTTGACATACGTCAGCATGACATCAGAGCAAGGCGGACCGCACTCGGACACATTTCTAACCGGCATGCATCTCGCGCTGATCACCGGTGATCGATTCTGCGCAGATTTTGCTCATCTCAAACAAGCCTATTGACGACAAAAGCGATGACCCTCAGTAACCCTCAAGCTGAGATGTTGATGTGATATCTGATCTAAGTGGGCGTGGTCTGCGTAAGGTAGAGAGGGCATGACTTATGATGTCATGACATGACAACGCGATTCTCAGCCTGCGCTCCAGCTGAGTAATCAATTTTATTTTTTTTAAATAATTTATATATTTTATATTCAAACTGAAAACTTAATGTGATTAACACTCAAGTCATTCAAGTCATCCTGTCTCAAGTCAAGTCAAGTCCCGAGTCTTTAACTTCCAAGTCCGAGTCAAGTCTCAAGTATTTTATTTTTTGTCAAGTCAAGTCACAAGTCATAAAAATAGCGACTCGAGTCGACTCGAGTCCAAGTCACCAAGTCACAAGTCCCCATGTCTGTTGATTAGATATGCTTATATGGCCATGTTTGTATTTTTTTTTTATCTATGTTTATCAATTTTTCATATAGGTATTTGGCATGTATACGTTTGTTAAAAAAAAAAAAAAAAAAAAAAAAAAAGTCCTATTAATTTTGATTGTGACAGAAACAGAAAAACATAAATCTAATGACTCCTGGTCAGTTTTATTTAATCGACGTGAGAATACAAATAGTACCATATATTTAAAAAAAAAGGGGAATTAACCAAATATTTCATATAGGTATTATCCAGGAAATTAAAGCACTAACAGAGTCATATATGCTATTTTTAATTAAATGTGGATTCTGTAACACCACAGTTTGGGATTGAAAACGTTTACTTTTTTTTTATTCTGCCACGTTTTGACAAATTGAACACAGCATATGCTGTATGATCATGTATCTATACGATCTTACTTTGTTTTGAAAGTTCATTTACTTTATTTCAAATATGAAAACTGAACTGCTAAAGATTTTTTATTATTATTAATTTATACATTTTCCTATCTGCTCTGTATTTTTCTATATTAGCCCGCTGTATAATGCATCATGGAGTAGAGAGAGAGACTGGATAGCAATATATTAAATTATTAAATGAATTTTTACATCTAAATCGAGTTTTTTCTAAACCATATGTATGCACTTTTAGAATTCTAAATCGTTTCTATCTCATCTAACACGTTTCTGCCTATTTGCGTGTTTCTACAATTAATTATAGTTTAGACTTGAGTGTTTTGACGTTGATTCAATATCTGATGCTGCAAAATGTAATTTCAGACACTGTCCATAGACAGTAAAAGAAATACACGCAGACAATCCGGATGATGGCGCTCTTGTGCTGTAAATAAATCTTTGTAAAAACTTTATTACTCGTTCCAACAAAACCGGAAGTAGTACGTTGAGCGTACGGCGGAGAGCATGCACATGGAGATGTCTCCTACCGGCGTGTTGGAATTACCAAAAGAGTGTTTGAAATCCAGTTTGGAATTTCTCCACATTCGATCCGGTTTCGAGGTACGTGTTGGAGCAGATGATGTGCACCTGGACAATCGGTTGTGAATGCAATCTTTCAGGTTTTGGGCGATCTGCTCGTCTTCTAGTCCGCTCACCGGTTTGTTCGCGCCTGGTTGTGCTCAACTAAGAAATATATCTAAATATCTAAAGGTTGCTTTATATGTATTTTTTTGTATTACGGGTAATTTTTTAGCAGTTATCAAGAGCGTCCTGTATATTTATCATTATAGCTACCCAAACTTCTGTTGTCAGTAAGAAAACAGCAAAACAAGACGAATGTCAGTTATTACGATATTTGCGAAGTAACTTAGAACCTGTTATTTAACGTTAGTCCTTTAGCATTCAGGTTAAGTTTTTTTTTTTTTTTTTTTTTTACATGTGCCACTGATTCAAACAGTTTAACCGAAACTCAATTTACATCACTGATCTATAGCATATAATATAATATAGATCACTGATTTACATTTATTTTACGGTTTCAGTTTTTGTTGTATATGTAACGTTAATTTAAGAAGTTTTGGATGACGTTTAATATTATGACACATTTACTTAGGTTTAAGACACGTTTAGCATTCAACACCTAAATGTATATACATACTAAACTGGATTGGTTTGTTGCTTATATGCATACTTAATCAAATTAAAATAAGACAAAACTGTTCTCTTACTGACTTACAAGCACTAGTATGGAAATGCGAATCAAGTTTGAGATGTTTGCTTGGTGTATCAGCCCGGGAAGGGTGAGTTGATGTCTCAGAAATGAATTCTTCTTTCTCACTGCAGCGCGTTCAGGCGGTGAGCCGGGTGTCACGGTTATGTCAAGTTTATGGCCGCAGGACTCTTCAAAGAACGGAAACCTCGGTGGCATGAGAATGAACGGCGAAGGCACTGGTATAGGGACTCCGACCCCAGCGGTGGTGGGGTATTTGGGAAAAGTCAGTTATGCTCAGTTCTCTCCCTCTGTCACTCGTGCAAAGCTCCGCTCAAATTTAGTTCTATATTGTATGGAAAAATTGCATCGAATTGATCCTCCACCACGAACGAGAAAAAAAACCACGGAAATCTGTGTGTAAAAGGCGAAGGAATATGCATAAAAGCACTTAAGTTGTACACTGATTGTGTTATGGGTTTTGTATTTTCTATGTTGTTGAGTGATCGTGATTTCTCATTGTGTTTACAGTGTGAAGACAAAAATGGCACACCTGGGAACTGTCCTTGGTGCTTGACAAAAGGTCAGAAAAATGCCCTCCGCTTTTATGCTGTCAACTTGGAGGAGAGTGTAATGCTCTGTACAAATCCACTGGTGAGGATGTTTTTTCTTGCTTATCAGGACATGCTGGCACTTCAGTGAACAATTGAATGAATGAAAACCAGTCATATCAGGGTCAGTTTACTCTAAAACTAAAAACTAGTAAAATAAGTTTTTGTGTTGCATAAAGAAAGTATGGCCTAGTTTTGGACCCATGAATAATTTTAGCATTGTGAAACAATTGTGAAAAAAGTGAAAGAAATTGTATTTTTATATCAAAGTAGTGTTTTTGTACCCTTTTTATTTATGCTGATATTAGCTTAAAAAGAAAAAGATGCAATAAGTTAGTGGGTATCTAATTAGAATCACCGTTGAAAATCACATGAAATCCAAAAATCTAAAGTAAAATGCTGTGCACATTACAGTTAAAAATTGTGAGAGATTTGAGGTGAAATGTGCTTAAGTTACCATTAAAACAATGTGACCGTTATATTAATGATATTTTTTGGGAGGAAGTTGCAAATGTTTGCAAAAAAATATTAATTATCCTAAAATAAAAATTTTGTACTGCAAATTATAGTTGGTCCTTTAGATTTTAAGGTGAGGTACAAGCTGAACATGCTTGTTAGTTTTTTTTTAACTTTTAATATTGGTAATATTATATTTCTCATTGTATTAAATGCTTATGACCGGTTGTAAAGAAGAGTGATTGGCTAGTAAGATGGTCATTAACATCTGTGGGGTGTTTTTCTGTTGCTTTGCAGTGCCTGTACCCATTGGTTAGTAGATCTCTGGAAGAGGTGCGTGCTAGCTTGTCTAAAGATGGATGCAAGAGGAGCATTTCTTCCCTGTCCGATGTGGATGATACATCCTCCCCTTCAAAGCGATCAAGAGGGGAGAAACTGGATGTTTTATCTGCTGTACCTGAGCCATGTGGTGCTGATGTCAGTGACGGCACCCTTCCAGATAACACTGTTGAATCACAAATGTTTACTGATGAACAATCAATACTTGGAAAGACTGACTCCATTAATGGCACTGAGGAACAACATCCTGAAGATCTACCTGCTGTTGCCACCCATGATGATTTAGATTTGTGCGACAAGAAGGATGATTGTGTATCTAGTACTCAAGATGAGGTCGAGGAGATCGTTGGAATGGATGTAGATGAGGAATCATCAGAGCTGGTTCCTGTGCAACCTCATCTCTTCTGGAAAAATGAGGACAACCTGTGTTGGTTGGATTCGTTGTTGGCGATGCTTGTGAACTGCAAGACCATCAGAGAGACTCCATGTCAGAATGTAAAGCTGATCGACGAGTTGACAACAGTGCCTTCCAGCAACTCTGCTGTCTGGAACCTTTGCTTCACATATGATAAGTCTTGTGCCAATCTGAAAGCCAAGGAGCAACACTGTGAAGGCAAGAGAAAGCAAAAACTTTCAGGGTTTTAAACATAGATTTTTTTCAAGTTAGTGTTTATTTTATTAGTATTTTTTTATGTTAATATTTTTTATTAGAGCACAAACACCCACACACTTATAGATTAATTGTAAGTTGTTATTATAATTTTGCATTATTAATATCCAAAGATTTAAACCTTATAAAATAAATGTAAAAACAAAAAAAACTAATTTAAAATTGAAAAACTATGTATTATTCTTTAGAATATATTATAAAAGTAGTAATTTGTAAAATTGTCTAATGTATTCATTAATACACTATCATTTTAAATAGTTTGTAAACATTTATTTATTAACTTGTACTCTATTATTAAAATTACAAACATTTGTTTAATATAAATTTACGTAGTTTTAAGTGAACATAGGTGGATTAAATTTATTAATTGACATTACTTGTAATTGCTCCTATGTGAACACTAATTGTATAAATTAAAATATTAAGTTAAAATTTTTAATATTTAATGGTTTTTTGTAAGTTATTCATAAGATTTATGTATTTGTATATGTTAACAATATTTAACTTTATAGTTATTTTCCATTTTAAGTTGATCAAATATTTATTTTTCTTTATAATAGTATAAAATTTTAATTTATATTGCATAACTCAAATTTCAATTACGGTATTAACAATTATGTATGTATTCATAAGTATTAATGCATTATAATTTAAAAATAAATTTATAGTTTTATTATTTAACTTTTTTTTTACCCTCACTTCAAATATACTTTTATAAAGAGGTTTGCATTTATGTGCTGGAAAGTTGAACCGGATTTTCTCTCTGCAGACGAGGTAACCAGAGTTCCTGCTGCTGTTCTGTGTGAGGTAGAGAAGCAGCTGTCTGCGCTCCGTCTGTCACTCTTCAAACTCCTTCAGCCTACACTGAAGTGTGAAATTGGTAAAATTGTTCAACATCTATTCATAAAACGATTTGATATCCATCTGCTGCTTGTCATTTGTGTTGAGTGATAATCTTGTCTGTCTGTCATACAGGTCAGGAGGAAACACCCGTGTTTGCCCTCCCTCTCCTTCTACGCGCAGACAAGTGGGCTCAAGAGCTTTTCCAGCATACTGTCCGTTGGGAATTTAAGTGCACTTCTTGTAGCTATACTCTAAACGACAGGTAAAGGTTTTAAGCCTTGTAATTTTATATCATTTGTATTTGGTAATTAAACAGCTTTTGATTTAGTATATATATATATTTTTTTTTTTGGTTACATGCACGCACCCACGTGTAACACAACCCTCCTTTTGTCTTGCAGTGTTGAGAAGACTCTTACAACATTCACTCAGATTCTGAATGACTGGCATCCACTAAAAGCCATCCACCGCACTCAGTGCAGTAACTGCAACCGTAAAAACCAGAGGAGGAAAATGGTGCTCGAAAAGTAAGAGTTGAAATAACTAAATTTCCTTTTTTCCCATGTATTTTTTCTTATCCCCTCCTTGTTTCACCACGATTTAACCTCATGATCTTTGTGGTTGGTTGATATGTCTTTGTTCATTTTTGCAGACTGTCCTCTGTGTTTGCGCTGCACTTTGTGGAGGGCTTGCCCAGGAAAGACCTCTCCAAATTCTCATTTGAGTTCCAGGGCGCACACTACAATGTTAGCACTGTCATCCAGTACAATAAGCGTCTAAAGCACTTTGCCACCTGGATCCGCCAGAGCAGTGGTGAGTCTTTTATTCCGGGAGTTCGTTAGCTGATTTACTTAACGCCATTCAATTCAAAAGTTTAGAGTCTTGTTCCTTTTATTCAGCAAGGACACATTGTCACAATGACATTTCTAATGTTAGAAAAGATTTCTACTTCAATTAAATGCTGTTCTGTCAAAGAGCACCTATTATGCCCCTTTTTACAAGATATAATATAGGTCTCAGGTTTCCTAAAAATGTGTCTGTGAAGTTTCAGCTCAAAATCTTCTACAGATTATTTATCATTTTAAAAATGCCTATTTTGAGTGGAAGCAGAAACATGCTGTTTTCATGCATGTATCTTTAAATGCAAATTAGCTGCTGCTTCCCGTCCCCTTTTCCAGGTTAGGGCTGTGCCATTACAGCTCATACCTCAGATACTATTCCAAAAAAAATCTGTTTGGTTTTGATTATCATGTCTGTCGTGCTGAAATCATGCGTTTTGAAGCCATATCAGTTTAAACTTCTGATATACAGTTTTCTGAGCGCACACATCTGACGCATGCGCACTGAAAGTGGCTGTCACACGACATGTGTGTACTAAACTAAGATCTTTTTCATGTTTTATTGCGATTAAACCATCAAATATACACTTTTTTTATTAAAAGCACACGTACATTACAAGAACAATCAGTTATGTCTGTGAAAGTAAACAGCTGGGAAAGAAAATCGCTGCTAATGTTGCTAAAAATACTATATTTTTTTCCACTTTAAGATTATGCTTCCGTATTAATTTACTTGCACATTACATAAAATAAGCAAAAAAAAAATGATCCACTAAAATGATCAACTTATTAAATAGATTTACAGCTAGTTCTAGGGGTGCCCGATAAATAGACTGATAATTAATGTGCATTAATTAATTCCATGTTCATTATCACCATTGATTTGCACAGTTTGTCAGTTAACAATGGCTCCGTGTAGTAACAGCTGCTCTATGGGAAATCCTGCACCTGATGGAATTTACCAATGATTAGAGAACTGGCTTTAATAAAAAGATGCGCATTAATTATCGGCCGATATTTATCATGCACCCGTAGCTAATTCTGATAGTTATTTCCGATTACTTGCTCTGTAAAACGTCAGTTATTCAAATTTTAACTTAATAGTGGTTCATTTACATATTTGCATTCTGTCTTTTAGGGTCATGGCTAGAACTCGATGATTTGAAATATCCTTACAGCATCACTCACAAGAGGTTTTCATTTCCTGCCAATGAAATTCACATTGTTTTCTGGGAATCAGACTCCACTAAAAATGAAGTTTCAGAAGTTCTCTCACCGACAGCTCCCTCGGCACTCACGAATGCCGATGATAAACACCCGCACGAACTGTCAGACTCTGTGGCTGATGACACGTGTGTCATCAGCGCGCTCACCGTGGGAGACTCGACTGCTGCCGGCACTCTGGATACATCCATCGGCAGTAGCACTTTACTGGACACCTTTGAGGGTCTGTCACATACAGACATTGTGACCCTCACTCTTGTTGATGAGAACCGAGCCACTGAGGCTCTTCAGAATTCCCAGAGTCCAGCCCTCGTCCAGGCCACTCTCCCCAGTCTTTCTGTCGCATCTAGTTCATCTTGTTTCTCCAAGTCCGTTTGCCAACCTTCAAACCCTCCGAAACCCCAAAGTTCTGGATTGAAGGAAGGATCTTTGGTTTCCAATCCAGTTGTGCCGAGACCGTCAGTGGCTACACAAGTACATGCACCTTCACCGCTTGCATCTTCATTACTTCAACGGCATCCTTCCTTCCAGTCAACACCAATAAGGCTTCCTCCTCATGTTCCAAAACCCAATCTGAAATGTGACAACGAAGCTCTGCCAGCAAAGCCAGCTGACATGTTTGGTGGCTTCTTAAGCAAGAAATTGCCAAATTCAAATGATGTGAATCCTGCTGTAGCGGCTCAACACAAACCAATCACTCTTCCTGGTGGCACATGCCCATCTGTTAAGAAAAATCCAAGCCTCTTGGCAGACCAGCAGCCTATTACCACTACAGAAGTGCTCAGACTGAAGCTACTGAAAAAGCTCAAGGCTAAGAAAAAGAAACTGGCTAAATTAAACCAGCTTTTGGGAAGTGCAGGAGAATCTACACCAAAACCGGACAGCACAGCTCTCTCGTCGCCCTACTCGGTCACGTCTAGTACAACGGTATACGACAGTCCAGCGTATGACCAGTTCTTCGCTGAGCTTTTGTCTCCTGCGACGACCGTTAGTAACCTCTCACCTGACAGCACGGGGCTCCTAGAGATGTTGAACAACGGCCAGAATGTGGAAAAGACCGTAGGAAGCGCACAGCAAAATCCTTGTGTAACAACTGTGGTTCCTGAAGCAACTTTAACCTACTCTTCCTCCACAAATGACTCTGCATTGAATCTCGATGAATACATATTAGGGATGGACCAGACTGCAATTGAGAACACCGATTTTAATGGTTTAGATATATTTTTCTGATAGCTTTTAGATTTTACAAATTAAAGTTTGGTCTGATGTCAAAACATGTTGTTCCTAAGATCTCTTCCTTGTAGTTTCATGTTGGGAATACAAGACTTTTGTTAGAAAAGCCTGTGGTAAATAATCAGTTAAATTAAACCAGAGTACACGTTTTGTCTGGTATACTTTAAGAATAAAGAACATTTAAAGGGTGCAGAGTTTGAAGATCAAAGTATGCACAATGCATTTGTTAAGGTTTGTACAACATTGTACAGTTTTTTTGTTGTCATTTTTTATGGTTAACACACAGTTCATATTAAATGGTCCCAAAAATTTAATATGTTGTAGTTACTGACATTTAATTTTGCTTGAGTGTAAACCGCTTCACTTTCAAATGGAATATATATGTGGTTTCTACACTTTTTGTTGGATACAAATGTTTAAAAATAATTTCTAACCAATAAAATAAAGCACTTAAAGTTTTGGATTAGTAAGATTCTGAATAGAATTATGAAAGTGTCCAATGGTTACCAAAGCTGAATTTGTTAAAATACAGTAAAAATACTTTGAGTTTTTAAAATAGTTAATGTCTTTACTGTCAATTTTGATCTAATTAATGCATCTTCACTGAAAAAAATACAGATTCAAACTTTTGATCAGTAGTATAACTGGGATAATGTATTTATCAGCAATTACATAAGCATTTCCTTTCATTTTTTCCTGTACATTGTAAACAACTTATAATTTTGCACCTTAAATGTCATGTTTACATTACCATTAAAAGGGAGTAATAAGTGTTCATGTTTTTTTGTTTGGTGCAGTAGTTGTTTTTGCTTCTATTTGAGTACTTGATACAGAATATGAATACATTTAGACCCAGAACGTATACATTGCCTTATTAATTAAAAAAATAAAATTAACATTATGATAAGTATTACAATATTCAAGTAACCATGTCAGTCCATTTTTAAACTGGGCATGGAAAATGTGAATGCAAAGAGCTTCACTTTGTTCAGTTTTGGTCTACTTAAAAAGGTCGGAGTTTGGTTATTTTAAGAGTGTGAAAAGCAGGTGCCAAACAAAGAAAAAAAAATTTAAACACTTGAGGCTTAAATAAAAATGTATACATGCATTATCTTTATAACAAAGAATCAAAAATTTGTGGCATTTAAAATAAATAATAGCACGAGCACATTGTTCATTTAAAAAATCTTTAACTTTGTTGGATATCAAATTAAATGGATATATTGTTAAAAATAAGAAATATCTTGGCTACTATCTGGTTGTCAAACTGCAGAACACGTTTATTATTCAGATAAGGAACAACACTGATGGTTATGTTGTTGGGACATCTGTGTATGCTTGAGGAAACTTACCTCATAGATCCACACACGCAAAAAACAAAAGGAAAAAAAAAGCAGTTAGTTAAGAAATTATTTTAAATAGTATCTCAAAGTTAACAACAATGTTGTGTTTTTTTTTTATCTAACGCAATAAACTCTGACATTTTCAAGTGTGATAAATACTTTGTGGGGCCACTGTAAGCAAGACTTACTGTCTGCTAATTTATTTAGCATATGATATATTAACAGTCAAAATATCGTTCAAATAAGTTCAGTTGTCTTGCTTTGTCAGCTTTTCTATTCGAGTAACAACAGTCACTCTTATATTTTGTGTTTAAATATAAAAGTAACAATACCATTTGGTCTGTCGGCTGGTTTATAGTAGGCTAGATGTCTTCAGTCCTGGATATGGAGGCCTCCTGAAAATGCACAATTTAGTTCCCTTGTTTGACAAGCATTTCAGGAAATTTAGACAATGCTAATGAGCTAATGAGCTGATTCAGGTGAGTCGGATTAAAGATATGCAGTGTTTGATGACATCCACTTTCCACAAGCAGGATATTATAGAGTGGAAGACGAGCTGAAACCAGCTAAGACCAGCACAACGGTTTCAGCCAGCAGAGGGCAGTCTTTCACTGCGAGACCGTCAACAGACCGTCGGTTTCAACTTCACATTCAGATGGTTAAACTTTATTTTATCCTAAAATACCAACTGATAGGATGAGATGTGAAACGGAGAATCCAGCTACACCAGGAATAGGGTTTCCACACACATATTTTCTTTTAAAAAGTACAAAATGTGCCATTTCATCATGAAGCAGAAGTGACCCTCCCATAAGGAAACGCATCAGTTCAGCGGTGATGTTATCTGTGAGGCTAAAAATGACCATCCAGCAGTCTGAGCCGGACCCGCAGTTCTTACTAGAGAACATGTTTGTTGCTGTGATGGACAACATTTTCTTACTGGTGCTGGTCACCCTTCTCAGCGTCGTTCAGAATGGTATGACATTTTAGATTTTATTATCATTATTAGTTTGGATAGTTAAATGATGTTTATGCAGAAGGTGTATGCAAATTATTTTTGAAACACTGTGCTGTGTTAATATACTATAGACTAAATATACATTAAAATGCATTCAAACATCCCATATATGTCCAATCTTTAATACACTGACTTCTCCTCTAGTGTTCTTCGCCTTAAAGGTTGAGAAAGAGTGCACGGGTCAACATTCTAAACCTCATTCTGCAGCTTTTGAGCGTTTGTCTTGTGCAAAGTGAGTAACATTGGTTCAAGTTTCTCAACTAGAGTAGAATTTAACTGGAAAAAAGAGCTATATATATATGTGGATAGATAATTCATTTATGAAATAGTGTTGGAGTAGCTTCATTTGCATAACAGTTCGATGTTTTCCTAGAAACGAATTTCCTGATTTATTTACATAATTTTGTGTTAATCATAATCTTTATTTACATAATGTTGCAAAAGGATTGCACTGGTCTGTGCATACTGAAAGCCTATATATGTAAATTTAAATTTTTCACTTATTCAAAGTTTCTTGAAGTTTACATTAAAGCAAATGGGCTTATTTTAAGTAAATTATGAATGTGAAATATATATATATATATATATACACACACACATACAAAATAATCCAAACTAACAGCATTATTATCAGTTGGATATCTAGACTGTTGGGTTCTGCTTTGGTAGTTTAGCATAATTTAGATGCAATCATAAGTGTCAGCATCCACCACCAGAGAGGAAGTAACTGCTCTTTCACAATATTTTTAAAAGCTACATGGAAATTCTAGAAGAAGAACTGACAGCACGTCTTTACATCAGTTTGGTCAAATGAAACAAGAGTTAGTTAGCTGATAAGAGTTAGTTTCTGAAACTGTATAAAAAGTTATTAATAAAATGATCTGCTTCATAATGATTTATGTATTCACTGTTTTCTCACTATCTTAGTCGAAACTGCATGGACACGTACCCCACATTTCTGGCAGTACTGTGGTGCGCTGGTATCTGCCTCAGCCAAGGTACAATTGAATTAAACACATTCGTCATTTAAAAAAATAATAATAATAATAATTTAAGTGATTGAATATTTTTTTTTTTTATATATATATAAGCAGAAGTGCCTTTGTTTTTTTGGTGTGTTATTTTTAACTTTCACTTTAATATAATGGTAAGATCAGATAAAAGAAGATTCCGCTTTGTAATGTAGAAGAAATGGTTTGCATTTCCAGACTAAGTTATTTTATGAACCATATACAAATATTTGCCCACATAACTTGGCTCTATTTTTGAATACTACTGAAATAGTCATTGAGTTGCTAAGGAACCGTCGCATATATTGTGTGAGAGTCAGCCCTGATAAAATACACCTACGTGAGAAAATACAATAACTTTCTTGGAAATTATCCTATATAATTTAAATAAGAACACTTTAGTCATTAAACAATTTTTGTAACAGCTCCAGCTGCCTTTGCCGGCATTATCTACCTTGTGGTCCGGCAGAAGTACTTTGTTGGCTACTTGGGGCAGACTTGCCAGAGGTAAGAATTTGAAACTTACAAATCCATAACTGTGAACAGATAAGCCCATTTGAACACCAAAAATATGTTTTCTTGTAATAAAGATACATTCGAGTAAACTGACCTTAAAACTACATGAAACACAAATGTGGTTGTTATGCATTCCAACAGCATTAAATATTGCCTAAAGTTAAACTCAATACAAAAGTCATTCATTGAACCTTTGCAAATTTATGATGTGGGTAAAACTTAAGTGATTACATCACTTAAAGGTTTGAACCCTGGATTTTGCTTTAAACAGAGACATTAACCACATGTTGTAACCTAGACCGTAAACCAATATTCTGCTTGTATTCCTGACAGCACTCCCGGCTTCCTGTTCGGGAAACGCATTCTCTTCTTCCTGTCACTCATGTGTGCTGTGGGAATCATAAATCACCTGATGCTCAGCTACGGTGGCAATGACTACAAAGAGTACATCCAGACCATCACCAAAGCAGCATCAGCCCTTCTGCTGTTGCCCTGAACAGTTCCATACAGATTTAAAAGCAGCTGAAACACTAGTGCAAGCACTAACCAAAGAAAATCTTTTGGTTAATGGTTTGTCACTTAATTAGAGGAAGTGGCAAGAAAAGTGAGTGAAGCGTTCACAGTAACGGTCACAAAGGCATTTCATTGAAAAATTATATGTACACATTACAAACCTTTAAAAAATAACTAAAGAAATAAAAAAGGTTATTACTATTAATATCCCAGTATAAGGTATTTGAAGAAGTGTTTTAAGGGGGTCATATCATGCATCAGTTTTTTTTCATCAAGGTCAAATAGTAATTTGTCCTAAAAAAACGTTTAGTTTTCATAACTCATTTCCCATCTCTCTGAACGTTAGATTTGAACAGTCAGTTTTTTTGTTACTGTGCCTTTAAAAGTGACAAGTAATGCTCACACACCGGATTGCAGGTTTCCTGTTGTGTGAAATATAGTTCAGCAAAATCCTAAGCCTGTTTGCAAAGTCTGCATTACATGACAGGATTACAAACTAATCAGTGCTGAAATGATTAGGTATAGTATACTGCACATTTCTATTGATTTTCTGGAGGTATATGCAGAGTCTTGGTGCTACACACCACAGTACATGTATAAAATTAGAGTATAATGTAATGTTTTACTCTGTGTGATAGCAGAAGTTGCGAAATCATTTATTTGTTTGGCTTGACTTTAGCTATCCAGAAAGATAAAGGAAAAAAATGTTTCCTCATGATATGACCCATTTAAAGCAATGAATGGAACACATTCGGGCACTTTTGCTTAAAGTGACCCATTTAAAAAAGTATTGTAACTATCTTGAGTTTGCTAGTTTACAATGTGAGGATGTAAATCTTTCTGCTTCAATAGAATTATAATTAAAGTTTAAATTCCAATAACCAATCATTTTTGACATAATAAAGACTTATTGAAAATAAAACAGTCCTTTAAGGTGTTTTAACGGGCTCCTCATCTGGTGCTTCAATTTCCACATGCTGAATCCTGTTTTTTAGTAGAT